>NW_026646671.1:0-61487 GCF_949987535.1 Balaenoptera acutorostrata
TTTCACGGCTGTGTTTATGCCGCTTTACACCCCCTTGACTCACTTACAGAGAGATATCAATACATAGGTTGAAGATTCTTACTAGTCAGATATATTCTTGTGCGGTGAATAGGGGGTGTTGAGTCCAGTTCACTGACAAGGAATAGGTCTTGTCTACTACATATTGGGTTTATGGAACGGTATCGGAGCTAATTTGAAACCCTTGTTTTAGTTCATCACCCCACCTCACCTTTCCCGTTCAGCAGCCATAGTGTGTTTCCTAACGTGTGACTCTGTTCTGTTTTGCAATTCAGTTCAAGTGTAGTGGTTTTTACATTCCCTCTATAAGTGATATCTTATGATAAGTTTCTTTTTCTGTGTGACTTATTTCACTTAGCATCGTCGTACCTAAATCCACTCATCGTGCTGCTACTAGCCTTATGACGTTGATTTCATGGCTGAGTGATATTCCATAGTACATGAGGACCACAAGCTTCTTTAACCACTTTTTCTCTTTCTTAGGATATTTAAGGTGTAATGAAGTGGGGGTTCTTGTCAACAGAGCAGCCCTAAACTTTGGGGTGCCTGTGTCTTGCTGATTTTTAGTTTTCCCAATTTATACGCCCATGAGTGGAAGTGCCCTATGCTCTCCAAGCTGTGTTTTTTAGATGTTTCAGGACACACCGTACACTTCTCCAGAGTGGCTGTTGGCAATTTACATCCCGCCCATCAGCGTAGCAAGGCTCCCATTTCTCCATGGCCGGTCCTGCATTTCTGGTTTGGACACTTTTTTCCGCATGGCCCTTTTGCCCGCTGGGAAGCGAGACTTCTTTGGAGCGCTGATTTGCCTTTCAAGGTGGCTTGGTTGGCCAAAAAGGCCGTATGCGTTTTTTCCTGAGTATATTCAGGAAAAAACGCATACGCCCTTTTTGGCCAAGGGCATCATTGTCCACGTTTTGCCGCTTTTCATGTGCTTTCAAGGCGATTCGAATCTACCTCCTGAAATCTGTTTCCTGCAATTCTGCCTTGCTTTCAAAGCCTCTTCGTTGCCTTCCCTCAATATATTTGTGGACGAGAGTTATCATTTATAACTCTGCAGGTTTGTTAATTGCAGTGCCCCTGAGCTCCATTTTTCCAGTCGCTTTTTTGGGAGCTGGCCGCAAAAGTGCAGGATTCCTTCAGGCCCTCTTCTGGTTCTGGGGGGCAGGCTGAGCTTGTGGTTAATTCTTCTTCCTGATGGGAAAATAGAGTGACCTGTGCCTGTCCCAACCCCTAGAGCTACCCTCTCATTGGTTCCCCCTCTTCCCGTTCATCCTCAGGACAAATTGCAACCTGTACGGAACAGGAGGTTAAAGGTGCTGATTCTCCAAGGAGGGAGATGGCTAGTAAAGCGGCTGGAATGGCGAACCCGAGCACAAGGAGATGAGAAATGAGGTGCGTTTTAGAAACCTTTCCCGATCACACGGTGTACCATCTTCTGGGTTTCTCATGCATGTTTTCGACGTAGGAAGATGCCCTTGAACCTGGAGATTTGGGACCCATGGGATGGGTACCATGCAGTATTACTTTAAAGGGTCTTTGTTGGCTCACGCAACCTCACCAAACCTCTGAGCCCCAAGAGTGTCCACCCTTATGTCTCAATCCGCTGTGGGTCTAGATATGGTCAATCCAGTTTGCATCACAGCCCCTGAACGAATTTTGGAAGAATTTCTCTCTCTTTCACTGTCTTTGTTTCACAGGTTTTGAAAAGTAATTTATTTTTATAATGGGGTTTAGCTGCTTTTCACGGCTGTGTTTATGCCGCTTTACACCCCCTTGACTCACTTACAGAGAGATATCAATACATAGGTTTGAAGATTCTTACTAGTCAGATATATTCTTGTGCGGTGAATAGGGGGTGTTGAGGCCAGTTCACTGAGCAAGGAGTAGGTCTTGTCTACTACATATTGGGTTTATGGAACGGTATCTGAGCTAATTTGAAACCCTTGTTTTATGCATCACCCCACCTCACCTTTCCCGTTCAGCAGCCATAGTGTGTTTTCTGAACGTGTGACTCTGTTCTGTTTTGTAATTCAGTTCAAGTGTAGTGGTTTTTACATTCCCTCTATAAGTGATATCTTATGATAAGTGTCTTTTTCTGTGTGACTTATTTCACTTAGCATCGTCGTACCTAAATCCACTCATCGTGCTGCTACTAGCCTTATGACGTGGATTTCATGGCTGAGTGATATTCCATAGTACATGAGGACCACAACTTCTTTATCCACTTTTCTCTTTCTTAGGATATTTAAGGTGTAATGAAGTGTGGGTTCTTGTCAACAGAGCAGCCCTAAACTTTGGGGTGCCTGTGTCTTGCTGATTTTTAGTTTTCCCAATTTATACGCCAATGAGTGGAAGTGCCCTATGCTCTCCAAGCTGTGTTTTTTAGATGTTTCAGGACACACCGTACACTTCTCCAGAGTGGCTGTTGGCAATTTACATCCCGCCCATCAGCGTAGCAAGGCTCCCATTTCTCCATGGCCGGTCCTGCATTTCTGGTTTGGACACTTTTTTCCGCATGGCCCTTTTGCCCGCTGGGAAGCGAGACTTCTTTGGAGCGCTGATTTGCCTTTCAAGGTGGCTTGGTTGGCCAAAAAGGCCGTATGCGTTTTTTCCTGAGTATATTCAGGAAAAAACGCATACGCCCTTTTTGGCCAAGGGCATCATTGTCCACGTTTTGCCGCTTTTCATGTGCTTTCAAGGCGATTCGAATCTACCTCCTGAAATCTGTTTCCTGCAATTCTGCCTTGCTTTCAAAGCCTCTTCGTTGCCTTCCCTCAATATATTTGTGGACGAGAGTTATCATTTATAACTCTGCAGGTTTGTTAATTGCAGTGCCCCTGAGCTCCATTTTTCCAGTCGCTTTTTTGGGAGCTGGCCGCAAAAGTGCAGGATTCCTTCAGGCCCTCTTCTGGTTCTGGGGGGCAGGCTGAGCTTGTGGTTAATTCTTCTTCCTGATGGGAAAATAGAGTGACCTGTGCCTGTCCCAACCCCTAGAGCTACCCTCTCATTGGTTCCCCCTCTTCCCGTTCATCCTCAGGACAAATTGCAACCTGTACGGAACAGGAGGTTAAAGGTGCTGATTCTCCAAGGAGGGAGATGGCTAGTAAAGCGGCTGGAATGGCGAACCCGAGCACAAGGAGATGAGAAATGAGGTGCGTTTTAGAAACCTTTCCCGATCACACGGTGTACCATCTTCTGGGTTTCTCATGCATGTTTTCGACGTAGGAAGATGCCCTTGAACCTGGAGATTTGGGACCCATGGGATGGGTACCATGCAGTATTACTTTAAAGGGTCTTTGTTGGCTCACGCAACCTCACCAAACCTCTGAGCCCCAAGAGTGTCCACCCTTATGTCTCAATCCGCTGTGGGTCTAGATATGGTCAATCCAGTTTGCATCACAGCCCCTGAACGAATTTTGGAAGAATTTCTCTCTCTTTCACTGTCTTTGTTTCACAGGTTTTGAAAAGTAATTTATTTTTATAATGGGGTTTAGCTGCTTTTCACGGCTGTGTTTATGCCGCTTTACACCCCCTTGACTCACTTACAGAGAGATATCAATACATAGGTTTGAAGATTCTTACTAGTCAGATATATTCTTGTGCGGTGAATAGGGGGTGTTGAGGCCAGTTCACTGAGCAAGGAGTAGGTCTTGTCTACTACATATTGGGTTTATGGAACGGTATCTGAGCTAATTTGAAACCCTTGTTTTATGCATCACCCCACCTCACCTTTCCCGTTCAGCAGCCATAGTGTGTTTTCTGAACGTGTGACTCTGTTCTGTTTTGTAATTCAGTTCAAGTGTAGTGGTTTTTACATTCCCTCTATAAGTGATATCTTATGATAAGTGTCTTTTTCTGTGTGACTTATTTCACTTAGCATCGTCGTACCTAAATCCACTCATCGTGCTGCTACTAGCCTTATAACGTGGATTTCATGGCTGAGTGATATTCCATAGTACATGAGGACCACAACTTCTTTATCCACTTTTCTCTTTCTTAGGATATTTAAGGTGTAATAAAGTGTGGGTTCTTGTCAACAGAGCAGCCCTAAACTTTGGGGTGCCTGTGTCTTGCTGATTTTTAGTTTTCCCAATTTATACGCCCATGAGTGGAAGTGCCCTATGCTCTCCAAGCTGTGTTTTTTAGATGTTTCAGGACACACCGTACACTTCTCCAGAGTGGCTGTTGGCAATTTACATCCCGCCCATCAGCGTAGCAAGGCTCCCATTTCTCCATGGCCGGTCCTGCATTTCTGGTTTGGACACTTTTTTCCGCATGGCCCTTTTGCCCGCTGGGAAGCGAGACTTCTTTGGAGCGCTGATTTGCCTTTCAAGGTGGCTTGGTTGGCCAAAAAGGGCATATGCGTTTTTTCCTGAATATATTCAGGAAAAAACGCATATGCCCTTTTTGGCCAAGGGCATCATTGTCCACATTTTCCCGCTTTTCATGTGCTTTCAAGGCGATTCGAATCTACCTCCTGAAATCTGTTTCCTGCAATTCTGCCTTGCTTTCAAAGCCTCTTCGTTGCCTTCTCTCAATATATTTGTGGACGAGAGTTATCATTTATAACTCTGCAGGTTTGTGAAATGCAGTGCCCCTGAGCTCCATTTTTCCAGGCGCTTTTTGGGGAGCTGGCCGCAAAAGTGCAGGATTGCTTCAGGCCCTCTTCTGGTTCTAGGGGGCAGGCTGAGCTTGTGGTTAATTCTTCTTCCTGATGGGAAAATAGAGTGACCTGTGCCTGTCCCAACCCCTAGAGCTCGTCTCTCATTGGTTCCCCCTCTTCCCGTTCATCCTCAGGACAAATTGCAACCTGTACGGAACAGGAGGTTAAAGGTGCTGATTCTCCAAGGAGGGAGATGGCTAGTAAAGCGGCTGGAATGGGGAACCCGAGCACAAGGAGATGAGAAATGAGGTGCGTTTTAGAAACCTTTCCCGATCAAACGGTGTACCATCTTCTGGGTTTCTCATGCATGTTTTCGACGTAGGAAGATGCCCTTGAACCTGGAGATTTGGGACCCATGGGATGGGTACCATGCAGTATTACTTTAAAGGGTCTTTGTTGGCTCACGCAACCTCACCAAACCTTTGAGCCCCAAGAGTGTCCACCCTTATGTCTCAATCAGCTGTGGGTCTAGATATGGTCAATCCAGTTTGCATCACAGCCCCTGAACGAATTTTGTAAGAATATCTCTCTCTTTCACTGTCTTTGTTTCACGGGTTTTGAAAAGTAATTTATTTTTATAATGGGGTTTAGCTGCTTTTCACGGCTGTGTTTATGCCGCTTTACACCCCCTTGACTCACTTACAGAGAGATATCAATACATAGGTTTGAAGATTCTTACTAGTCAGATATATTCTTGTGTGGTGAATAGGGGGTGTTGAGGCCAGTTCACTGAGCAAGGAGTAGGTCTTGTCTACTACATATTGGGTTTATGGAACGGTTTCTGAGCTAATTTGAAACCCTTGTTTTATGCATCACCCCACCTCACCTTTCCCGTTCAGCAGCCATAGTGTGTTTTCTGAACGTGTGACTCTGTTCTGTTTTGTAATTCAGTTCAAGTGTAGTGGTTTTTACATTCCCTGTATAAGTGATAAATTGTGATAAGTGTCTTTTTCTGTGTGACTTATTTCACTTAGGATCGTCGTACCTAAATCCACTCATCGTGCTGCTACTAGCCTTATGACGTGGATTTCATGGCTGAGTGATATTCCATAGTACATGAGGACCACAACTTCTTTATCCACTTTTCTCTTTCTTAGGATATTTAAGGTGTAATGAAGTGTGGGTTCTTGTCAACAGAGCAGCCCTAAACTTTGGGGTGCCTGTGTCTTGCTGATTTTTAGTTTTCCCAATTTATACGCCCATGAGTGGAAGTGCCCTATGCTCTCCAAGCTGTGTTTTTTAGATGTTTCAGGACACACCGTACACTTCTCCAGAGTGGCTGTTGGCAATTTACATCCCGCCCATCAGTGTAGCAAGGCTCCCATTTCTCCATGGCCGGTCCTGCATTTCTGGTTTGGACACTTTTTTCTGCATAGCCCTTTTGCCCGCTGGGAAGCGAGACTTCTTTGGAGCGCTGATTTGCCTTTCCAGGTGGCTTGGTTGGCCAAAAAGGGCGTATGCGTTTTTTCCTGAATATATTCAGGAAAAAACGCATACGCCCTTTTTGGCCAAGGGCATCATTGTCCACGTTTTGCCGCTTTTCATGTGCTTTCAAGGCGATTCGAATCTACCTCCTGAAATCTGTTTCCTGCAATTCTGCCTTGCTTTCAAAGCCTCTTCGTTGCCTTCTCTCAATATATTTGTGGACGAGAGTTATCATTTATAACTCTGCAGGTTTCTGAAATGCAGTGCCCCTGAGCTCCATTTTTCCAGGCGCTTTTTGGGGAGCTGGCCGCAAAAGTGCAGGATTGCTTCAGGCACTCTTCTGGATCTAGGGGGCAGGCTGAGCTTGTGGTTAATTCTTCTTCCTGATGGGAAAATAGAGTGACCTGTGCCTGTTCCAACCCCTAGAGCTAGTCTCTCATTGGTTCCCCCTCTTCCAGTTCATCCTCAGGACAAATTGCAATCTGTACGGAACAGGAGGTTAAAGGTGCTGATTCTCCAAGGAGGGAGATGGCTACGAAAGCGGCTGGAATGGCGAACCCGAGCACAAGGAGATGAGAAATGAGGTGCGTTTTAGAAACCTTTCCCGATCACACGGTGTACCATCTTCTGGGTTTCTCATGCATGTTTTCGACGTAGGAAGATGCCCTTGAACCTGGAGATTTGAGACCCATGGGATGGGTACCATGCAGTATTACTTTAAAGGGTCTTTGTTGGCTCACGCAACCTCAGCAAACCTCTGAGCCCCAAGAGTGTCCACCCTTATGTCTCAATCAGCTGTGGGTCTAGATATGGTCAATCCAGGTTGCATCACAGCCCCTGAACGAATTTTGTAAGAATTTCTCTCTCTTTCACTGTCTTTGTTTCACGGGTTTTGAAAAGTAATTTATTTTTATAATGGGGTTTAGCTGCTTTTCACGGCTGTGTTTATGCCGCTTTACACCCCCTTGACTCACTTACAGAGAGATATCAATACATAGGTTTGAAGATTCTTACTAGTCAGATATATTCTTGTGCGGTGAATAGGGGGTTTTGAGTCCAGTTCACTGAGCAAGGAGTAGGTCTTGTCTACTACATATTGGGTTTATGGAACGGTATCTGAGCTAATTTGAAACCCTTGTTTTATGCATCACCCCACCTCACCTTTCCCGTTCAGCAGCCATAGTGTGTTTTCTGAACGTGTGACTCTGTTCTGTTTTGTAATTCAGTTCAAGTGTAGCGGTTTTTACATTCCCTCTATAAGTGATATCTTATGATAAGTGTCTTTTTCTGTGTGACTTATTTCACTTAGAATCGTCGTACCTAAATCCACTCATCGTGCTGCTACTAGCCTTATGACGTGGATGTCATGGCTGAGTGATATTCCATTGTACATGAGGACCACAACTTCTTTATCCACTTTTCTCTTTCCTAGGATATTTAAGGTGTAATGAAGTGGGGGTTCTTGTCAACAGAGCAGCCCTAAACTTTGCAGTGCCTGTGTCTTGCTGATTTTTATTTTTCCCAATTTATACGCCCATGAGTGGAAGTGCCCTATGCTCTCCAAGCTGTGTTTTTTAGATGTTTCAGGACACACCGTACACTTCTCCAGAGTGGCTGTTGGCAATTTACATCCCGCCCATCAGCGTAGCAAGGCTCCCATTTCTCCATGGCCGGTCCTGCATTTCTGGTTTGGACACTTTTTTCCGCATGGCCCTTCTGCCCGCTGGGAAGCGAGACTTCTTTGGAGCGCTGATTTGCCTTTCAAGGTGGCTTGGTTGGCCAAAAAGGGCGTATGCGTTTTTTCCTGAATATATTCAGGAAAAAACGCATACGCCCTTTTTGGCCAAGGGCATCATTGTCCACGTTTTGCCGCTTTTCATGTGCTTTCAAGGCGATTCGAATCTACCTCCTGAAATCTGTTTCCTGCAATTCTGCCTTGCTTTCAAAGCCTCTTCGTTGCCTTCTTTCAATATATTTGTGGACGAGAGTTATCATTTATAACTCTGCAGGTTTTTGAAATGCAGTGCCCCTGAGCTCCATTTTTCCAGGCGCTTTTTGGGGAGCTGGCCGCAAAAGTGCAGGATTGCTTCAGGCCCTCTTCTGGTTCTAGGGGGCAGGCTGAGCTTGTGGTTAATTCTTCTTCCTGATGGGAAAATAGAGTGACCTGTGCCTGTCCCAACCCCTAGAGCTAGTCTCTCATTGGTTCCCCCTCTTCCAGTTCATCCTCAGGACAAATTGCAATCTGTACGGAACAGGAGGTTAAAGGTGCTGATTCTCCAAGGAGGGAGATGGCTACGAAAGCGGCTGGAATGGCGAACCCGAGCACAAGGAGATGAGAAATGAGGTGCGTTTTAGAAACCTTTCCCGATCACACGGTGTACCATCTTCTGGGTTTCTCATGCATGTTTTCGACGTAGGAAGATGCCCTTGAACCTGGAGATTTGAGACCCATGGGATGGGTACCATGCAGTATTACTTTAAAGGGTCTTTGTTGGCTCACGCAACCTCACCAAACCTCTGAGCCCCAAGAGTGTCCACCCTTATGTCTCAATCAGCTGTGGGTCTAGATATGGTCAATCCAGGTTGCATCACAGCCCCTGAACGAATTTTGTAAGAATTTCTCTCTCTTTCACTGTCTTTGTTTCACGGGTTTTGAAAAGTAATTTATTTTTATAATGGGGTTTAGCTGCTTTTCACGGCTGTGTTTATGCCGCTTTACACCCCCTTGACTCACTTACAGAGAGATATCAATACATAGGTTTGAAGATTCTTACTAGTCAGATATATTCTTGTGCGGTGAATAGGGGGTGTTGAGTCCAGTTCACTGAGCAAGGAGTAGGTCTTGTCTACTACATATTGGGTTTATGGAACGGTATCTGAGCTAATTTGAAACCCTTGTTTTATGCATCACCCCACCTCACCTTTCCCGTTCAGCAGCCATAGTGTGTTTTCTGAACGTGTGACTCTGTTCTGTTTTGTAATTCAGTTCAAGTGTAGCGGTTTTTACATTCCCTCTATAAGTGACTTCTTATGATAAGTGTCTTTTTCTGTGTGACTTATTTCACTTAGAATCGTCGTACCTAAATCCACTCATCGTGATGCTACTAGCCTTATGACGTTGATTTCATGGCTGAGTGATATTCCATTGTACATGAGGACCACAACTTCTTTATCCACTTTTCTCTTTCCTAGGATATTTAAGGTGTAATGAAGTGGAGGTTCTTGTCAACAGAGCAGCCCTAAACTTTGGGGTGCCAGTGCCTTGCTGATTTTTAGTTTTCCCAATTTATACGCCCATGAGTGGAAGTGCCCTATGCTCTGTAAGCTGTGTTTTTTAGATGTTTCAGGACACACCGTACACTTCTCCAGAGTGGCTGTTGGCAATTTACATCCCGCCCATCAGCGTAGCAAGGCTCCCATTTCTCCATGGCCGGTCCTGCATTTCTGGTTTGGACACTTTTTTCCGCATGGCCCTTTTGCCCGCTGGGAAGCGAGACTTCTTTGGAGCGCTGATTTGCCTTTCCAGGTGGCTTGGTTGGCCAAAAAGGGCGTATGCGTTTTTTCATGAATATATTCAGGAAAAAACGCATTCGCACTTTTTGGCCAAGGGCATCATTGTCCACGTTTTGCCGCTTTTCATGTGCTTTCAAGGCGATTCGAATCTACCTCCTGAAATCTGTTTCCTGCAATTCTGCCTTGCTTTCAAAGCCTCTTCGTGGCCTTCCCTCAATATATTTGTGGACGAGAGTTATCATTTATAACTCTGCAGGTTTGTGAATTGCAGTGCCCCTGAGCTCCATTTTTCCAGTCGCTTTTTTGGGAGCTGGCCGCAAAAGTGCAGGATTGCTTCAGGCCCTCTTCTGGTTCTGGGGGGCTGGCTGAGCTTGTGGTTAATTCTTCTTCCTGATGGGAAAATAGAGTGACCTGTGCCTGTCCCAACCCCTAGAGCTAGTCTCTCATTGGTTCCCCCTCTTCCCGTTCATCCTCAGGATAAATTGCAACCTGTACAGAACAGGAGGTTAAAGGTGCTGATTCTCCAAGGAGGGAGATGGCTAGTAAAGCGGCTAGAATGGCGAAACCGAGCACAAAGAGATGAGAAATGAGGTGCGTTTTAGAAACCTTTCCCGATCACACGGTGTACCATCTTCTGGGTTTCTCATGCAAGTTTTCGATGTAGGAAGATGCCCTTGAACCTGGAGATTTGGGACCCATGGGATGGGTACCATGCAGTATTACTTTCAAGGGTCTGCGTTGGCTCACCCAACCTCACCAAACCTTTCAGCCCCAAGAGTGTCCACCCTTATGTCTCAATCAGCTGTGGGTCTAGATATGGTCAATCCAGGTTGCATCACAGCCCCTGAACGAATTTTGTAAGAATTTTTCTCTCTTTCACTGTCTTTGTTTCACGGGTTTTGAAAAGTAATTTATTTTTATAATGGGGTTTAGCTGCTTTTCAAGGCTGTGTTTATGCCGCTTTACACCCCCTTGACTCACTTACAGAGAGATATCAATATATAGGTTTGAAGATTCTTACTATTCAGATATATTCTTGTGCGGTGAATAGGGGGTGTTGAGTCCAGTTCACTGAGCAAGGAGTAGGTCTTGTCTATTACATATTGCGTTTATGGAACGGTATCTGAGCTAATTTGAAACCCTTGTTTTATGCATCACCCCACCTCACCTTTCCCGTTCAGCAGCCGTAGTGTGTTTTCTGAACGTGTGACTCTGTTCTGTTTTGTAATTCAGTTCAAGTGTAGCGGTTTTTACATTCCCTCTATAAGTGATATCTTATGATAAGTGTCTTTTTCTGTGTGACTTATTTCACTTAGAATCGTCGTACCTAAATCCACTCATCGTGCTGCTACTAGCCTTATGACGTTGATTTCATGGCTCAGTGATATTCCATTGTACATGAGGACCACAACTTCTTTATCCATTTTTCTCTTTCCTAGGATATTTAAGTTGTAATGAAGTGGGGGTTCTTGTCAACAGAGCAGCCCTAAACTTTGGGGTGCCTGTGTCTTGGTGATTTTTAGTTTTCCCAATTTATACGCCCATGAGTGGAAGTGCACTATGCTCTCCAAGCTGTGTTTTTTAGATGTTTCAGGACACACCGTACAGTTCTCCAGAGTGGCTGTCGGCAATTTACATTCCGCCCATCAGCGTGAGCAAGGCTCCCATTTCTCCATGGCCGGTCCTGCATTTCTGGTTTGGACACTTTTTTCCGCATGGCCCTTTTGCCCGCTGGGAAGCGAGACTTCTTTGGAGCGCTGATTTGCCTTTCCAGGTTGCTTGGTTGGCCAAAAAGGGCGTATGCGTTTTTTCCTGAATATATTCAAGAAAAAACGCATACGCCCTTTTTGGACAAGGGCATCATTGTCCACGTTTTGCCGCTTTTCATGTGCTTTCAAGGCGATTCGAATCTACCTCCTGAAATCTGTTTCCTGCAATTCTGCCTTGCTTTCAAAGCCTCTTCGTTGCCTTCCCTCAATATATTTGTGGACGAGAGTTATCATTTATAACTCTGCAGGTTTGTGAATTGCAGTGCCCCTGAGCTCCATTTTTCCAGTCGCTTTTTTGGGAGCTGGCCGCAAAAGTGCAGGATTGCTTCAGGCCCTCTTCTGGTTCTGGGGGGCAGGCTGAGCTTGTGGTTAATTCTTCTTCCTGATGGGAAAATAGAGTGACCTGTGCCTGTCCCAAACCCTAGAGCTAGTCTCTCATTGGTTCCCCTTCTTCCCGTTCATCCTCAGGACAAATTGCAACCTGTACGGAACAGGAGGTTAAAGGTGCTGATTCTCCAAGGAGGGAGATGGCTAGTAAAGCGGCTGGAATGGCGAACCCGAGCACAAGGAGATGAGAAATGAGGTGCGTTTTAGAAACCTTTCCCGATCACACGGTGTAGATCTTCTGGGTTTCTCATGCATGTTTTCGATGTAGGAAGATGCCCTTGAACCTGGAGATTTGGGACCCATGGAATGGGTACCATGCAGTATTACTTTAAAGGGTCTGCGTTGGCTCACCCAACCTCAACAAACCTCTCATCCCCAAGAGTGTCCACCCTTATGTCTCAATCATCTGTGGGTCTAGATATGGTCAATCCAGGTTGCATCACAGCCCCTGAACGAATTTTGTAAGAATTTCTCTCTCTTTCACTGTCTTTGTTTCACGGGTTTTGAAAAGTAATTTATTTTTATAATGCGGTTTAGCTGCTTTTCACGGCTGTGTTTAGGCCGCTTTACACCCCCTTGACTCACTTACAGAGAGATATCAATACATAGGTTTGAAGATTCTTACTAGTCAGATATATTCTTGTGCGGTGAATAGGGGGTGTTGAGTCCAGTTCACTGAGCAAGGAGTAGGTCTTGTCTATTACATATTGGGTTTATGGAACGGTATCTGAGTTAATTTGAAACCCTTGTTTTATGCATCACCCCACCTCACCTTTCCCGTTCAGCAGCCATAGTGTGTTTTTTGAACGTGTGACTCTGTTCTGTTTTGTAATTCAGTTCAAGTGTAGCGGTTTTTACATTCCCTGTATAAGTGATATCTTATGATAAGAGTCTTTTTCCATGTGACTTATTTCACTTAGAATCGTCGTACCTCAATCCACTCATCATGCTGCTACTAGCCTTATGACGTTGATTTCATGGCTGAGTGATAGTCCATTGTACATGAGGACCACAACTTCTTTATCCACTTTTCTCTTTCCTAGGATATTTAAGGTGTAATGAAGTGGGGGTTCTTGTCAACAGAGCACCCCTAAACTTTGGGGTGCCTTTGTCTTGCTGATTTTTAGTTTTCCCAATTTATACGCCCATGAGTGGAAGTGCCCTATGCTCTCCAAGCTGTGTTTTTTAGATGTTTCAGGACACACCGTACACTTCTCCAGAGTGGCTGTTGGCGATTTACATCCCGCCCATCAGCGTAGCAAGGCTCCCATTTCTCCATGGCCGGTCCTGCATTTCTGGTTTGGACACTTTTTTCCGCATGGCCCGTTTGCCCGCTGGGAAGCGAGAATTCTTTGGAGCGCTGATTTGCCTTTCCAGGTTGCTTGGTTGGCCAAAAAGGGCCTATGCGTTTTTTCCTGAATATATTCAGGAAAAAACGCATACACCCTTTTTGGCCAAGGGCATCATTTGTCCACGTTTTGCCGCATTTCTTGTGCTTTCAAGGCGATTCGTATCTACCTCCTGAAATCTGTTTCCTGCAATTCTGCCTTGCTTTCAAAGCCTCTTCGTTGCCTTCCCTCAATATAATTGTGGACGAGAGTTATCATTTATAACTCTTCAGGTTTGTGAATTGCAGTGCCCCAGAGCTCCATTTTTCAACTCGCTTTTTTGGGAGCTGGCCGCAAAAGTGCAGGATTGCTTCAGGCCCTCTTCTGGTTCTGGGGGGCAGGCTGAGCTTGTGGTTAATTCTTCTTCCTGATGGGAAAATAGAGTGACCTGTTCCTGTCCCAACCCCTAGAGCTAGTCTCTCATTGGTTCCCCCTCTTGCCGTTCATCCTCAGGACAATTTGCAACCTGTACGGAACAGGAGGTTAAAGGTGCTTATTCTCCAAGGAGGGAGATGGCTAGTAAAGCTGCTGGAATGGCGAACCCGAGCACAAAGAGATGAGAAATGAGGTGCGTTTTAGAAACCTTTCCCGATCACACGGTGTACCATCTTCTGGGTTTCTCATGCAAGTTTTCGATGTAGGAAGATGCCCTTGAACCTGGAGATTTGGGACCCATGGGATGGGTACCATGCAGTATTACTTTAAAGGGTCTGCGTTGGCTCACCCAACCTCAACAAACCTCTCAGCCCCAAGAGTGTCCACCCTTATGTCTCAATCAGCTGTGGGTCTAGATATGGTCAATCCAGGTTGCATCACAGCCCCTGAACGAATTTTGTAAGAATTTCTCTCTCTTTCACTGTCTTTGTTTCACGGGTTTTGAAAAGTAATTTATTTTTATAATGGGGTTTAGCTGCTTTTCACGGCTGAGTTTATGCCGCTTTACACCCCCTTGACTCACTTACAGAGAGATATCAATACATAGGTTTGAAGATTCTTACTAGTCAGATATATTCTTGTGCAGTGAATAGGGGTTGTTGAGTCCAGTTCACTGAGCAAGGAGTAGGTGTTGTCTACTAAATATTGGGTTTATGGAACGGTATCTGAGCTAATTTGAAACCCTTGTTTTATGCATCACCACACCTCACCTTTCCCGTTCAGCAGCCGTAGTGTGTTTTCTGAACGTGTGACTCTGTTCTGTTTTGTAATTCAGTTCAAGTGTAGCGGTTTTTACATTCCCTCTATAAGTGATATCTTATGATAAGTGTCTTTTTCTGTGTGACTTATTTCACTTAGAATCGTCGTACCTAAATCCACTCATCGTGATGCTACTAGCCTTATGACGTTGATTTCATGGCTGAGTGATATTCCATTGTACATGAGGACCACAACTTCTTTATCCACTTTTCTCTTTCCTAGGATATTTAAGGTGTAATGAAGTGGAGGTTCTTGTCAACAGAGCAGCCCTAAACTTTGGGGTGCCAGTGTCTTGCTGATTTTTAGTTTTCCCAATTTATACGCCCATGAGTGGAAGTGCCCTATGCTCTGTAAGCTGTGTTTTTTAGATGTTTCAGGACACACCGTACACTTCTCCAGAGTGGCTGTTGGCAATTTACATCCCGCCCATCAGCGTAGCAAGGCTCCCATTTCTCCATGGCCGGTCCTGCATTTCTGGTTTGGACACTTTTTTCCGCATGGCCCTTTTGCCCGCTGGGAAGCGAGACTTCTTTGGAGCGCTGATTTGCCTTTCCAGGTGGCTTGGTTGGCCAAAAAGGGCGTATGCGTTTTTTCATGAATATATTCAGGAAAAAACGCATTCGCACTTTTTGGCCAAGGGCATCATTGTCCACGTTTTGCCGCTTTTCATGTGCTTTCAAGGCGATTCGAATCTACCTCCTGAAATCTGTTTCCTGCAATTCTGCCTTGCTTTCAAAGCCTCTTCGTTGCCTTCCCTCAATATATTTGTGGACGAGAGTTATCATTTATAACTCTGCAGGTTTGTGAATTGCAGTGCCCCTGAGCTCCATTTTTCCAGTCGCTTTTTTGGGAGCTGGCCGCAAAAGTGCAGGATTGCTTCAGGCCCTCTTCTGGTTCTGGGGGGCAGGCTGAGCTTGTGGTTAATTCTTCTTCCTGATGGGAAAATAGAGTGACCTGTGCCTGTCCCAAACCCTAGAGCTAGTCTCTCATTGGTTCCCCTTCTTCCCGTTCATCCTCAGGACAAATTGCAACCTGTACGGAACAGGAGGTTAAAGGTGCTGATTCTCCAAGGAGGGAGATGGCTAGTAAAGCGGCTGGAATGGCGAACCCGAGCACAAGGAGATGAGAAATGAGGTGCGTTTTAGAAACCTTTCCCGATCACACGGTGTAGATCTTCTGGGTTTCTCATGCATGTTTTCGATGTAGGAAGATGCCCTTGAACCTGGAGATTTGGGACCCATGGAATGGGTACCATGCAGTATTACTTTAAAGGGTCTGCGTTGGCTCACCCAACCTCAACAAACCTCTCATCCCCAAGAGTGTCCACCCTTATGTCTCAATCATCTGTGGGTCTAGATATGGTCAATCCAGGTTGCATCACAGCCCCTGAACGAATTTTGTAAGAATTTCTCTCTCTTTCACTGTCTTTGTTTCACGGGTTTTGAAAAGTAATTTATTTTTATAATGCGGTTTAGCTGCTTTTCACGGCTGTGTTTAGGCCGCTTTACACCCCCTTGACTCACTTACAGAGAGATATCAATACATAGGTTTGAAGATTCTTACTAGTCAGATATATTCTTGTGCGGTGAATAGGGGGTGTTGAGTCCAGTTCACTGAGCAAGGAGTAGGTCTTGTCTATTACATATTGGGTTTATGGAACGGTATCTGAGTTAATTTGAAACCCTTGTTTTATGCATCACCCCACCTCACCTTTCCCGTTCAGCAGCCATAGTGTGTTTTTTGAACGTGTGACTCTGTTCTGTTTTGTAATTCAGTTCAAGTGTAGCGGTTTTTACATTCCCTGTATAAGTGATATCTTATGATAAGAGTCTTTTTCCATGTGACTTATTTCACTTAGAATCGTCGTACCTCAATCCACTCATCATGCTGCTACTAGCCTTATGACGTTGATTTCATGGCTGAGTGATAGTCCATTGTACATGAGGACCACAACTTCTTTATCCACTTTTCTCTTTCCTAGGATATTTAAGGTGTAATGAAGTGGGGGTTCTTGTCAACAGAGCACCCCTAAACTTTGGGGTGCCTTTGTCTTGCTGATTTTTAGTTTTCCCAATTTATACGCCCATGAGTGGAAGTGCCCTATGCTCTCCAAGCTGTGTTTTTTAGATGTTTCAGGACACACCGTACACTTCTCCAGAGTGGCTGTTGGCGATTTACATCCCGCCCATCAGCGTAGCAAGGCTCCCATTTCTCCATGGCCGGTCCTGCATTTCTGGTTTGGACACTTTTTTCCGCATGGCCCGTTTGCCCGCTGGGAAGCGAGAATTCTTTGGAGCGCTGATTTGCCTTTCCAGGTTGCTTGGTTGGCCAAAAAGGGCCTATGCGTTTTTTCCTGAATATATTCAGGAAAAAACGCATACACCCTTTTTGGCCAAGGGCATCATTTGTCCACGTTTTGCCGCATTTCTTGTGCTTTCAAGGCGATTCGTATCTACCTCCTGAAATCTGTTTCCTGCAATTCTGCCTTGCTTTCAAAGCCTCTTCGTTGCCTTCCCTCAATATAATTGTGGACGAGAGTTATCATTTATAACTCTTCAGGTTTGTGAATTGCAGTGCCCCAGAGCTCCATTTTTCAACTCGCTTTTTTGGGAGCTGGCCGCAAAAGTGCAGGATTGCTTCAGGCCCTCTTCTGGTTCTGGGGGGCAGGCTGAGCTTGTGGTTAATTCTTCTTCCTGATGGGAAAATAGAGTGACCTGTTCCTGTCCCAACCCCTAGAGCTAGTCTCTCATTGGTTCCCCCTCTTGCCGTTCATCCTCAGGACAATTTGCAACCTGTACGGAACAGGAGGTTAAAGGTGCTTATTCTCCAAGGAGGGAGATGGCTAGTAAAGCGGCTGGAATGGCGAACCCGAGCACAAAGAGATGAGAAATGAGGTGCGTTTTAGAAACCTTTCCCGATCACACGGTGTACCATCTTCTGGGTTTCTCATGCAAGTTTTCGATGTAGGAAGATGCCCTTGAACCTGGAGATTTGGGACCCATGGGATGGGTACCATGCAGTATTACTTTAAAGGGTCTGCGTTGGCTCACCCAACCTCAACAAACCTCTCAGCCCCAAGAGTGTCCACCCTTATGTCTCAATCAGCTGTGGGTCTAGATATGGTCAATCCAGGTTGCATCACAGCCCCTGAACGAATTTTGTAAGAATTTCTCTCTCTTTCACTGTCTTTGTTTCACGGGTTTTGAAAAGTAATTTATTTTTATAATGGGGTTTAGCTGCTTTTCACGGCTGAGTTTATGCCGCTTTACACCCCCTTGACTCACTTACAGAGAGATATCAATACATAGGTTTGAAGATTCTTACTAGTCAGATATATTCTTGTGCAGTGAATAGGGGTTGTTGAGTCCAGTTCACTGAGCAAGGAGTAGGTGTTGTCTACTAAATATTGGGTTTATGGAACGGTATCTGAGCTAATTTGAAACCCTTGTTTTATGCATCACCCCACCTCACCTTTCCCGTTCAGCAGCCGTAGTGTGTTTTCTGAACGTGTGACTCTGTTCTGTTTTGTAATTCAGTTCAAGTGTAGCGGTTTTTACATTCCCTCTATAAGTGATATCTTATGATAAGTGTCTTTTTCTGTGTGACTTATTTCACTTAGAATCGTCGTACCTAACTCCACTCATCGTGCTGCTACTAGCCTTATGACGTTGATTTCATGGCTGAGTGATATTCCATTGTACATGAGGACCACAAGTTCTTTATCCACTTTTCTCTTTCCTAGGATATTTAAGGTGTAATGAAGTGGGGGTTCTTGTCAACAGAGCAGCCCTAAACTTTGGGGTGCATGTGTCTTGCTGATTTTAGTTTTTGCAATTTATACGCCCAAGAGTGGAAGTGCCCTATGCTCTCCAAGCTGTGTTTTTTAGATGTTTCAGGACACACTGTACACTTCTCCAGAGTGGCTGTTGGCAATTTACATCCCGCCCATCAGCTGTGCAAGGCTCCCATTTCTCCATGGCCGGTCCTGCATTTCTGGTTTGGACACTTTTTTCCGCATGGCCCTTTTGCCCGCTGGGAAGCGAGACTTCTTTGGAGCGCTGATTTGCATTTCCAGGTTGCTTGGTTGGCCAAAAAGGCGTATGCGTTTTTTCCTGAATATATTCAAGAAAAAACGCATAGGCCCTTTTTGGCCAAGGGCATCATTGTCCATGTTTTGCCGCTTTTCATGTGCTTTCAAGGCGATTCGAATCTACCTCCTGAAATCTGTTTCCTGCAATTCTGCCTTGCTTTCAAAGCCTCTTCGTTGCCTTCCCTCAATATACTTGTGGACGAGAGTTATCATTTATAACTCTGCAGTTTTGTGAATTGCAGTGCCCCTGAGCTCCATTTTTCCAGTCGCTTTTTTGGGAGCTGGCCACAAAAGTGCAGGATTCCTTCAGGCGCTCTTCTGGTTTTGGGGGGCAGGCTGAGCTTGTGGTTAATTCTTCTTCCTGATGGGAAAATAGAGTGACCTGTGCCTGTCCCAACCCCTAGAGCTAGTCTCTCATTGGTTCCCCCTCTTGCCGTTCATCCTCAGGACAAATTGCAACCTGTACGGAACAGGAGGTTAAAGGTGCTGATTCTCCAAGGAGGGAGATGGCTAGTAAAGTGGCTGGAATGGCGAACCCGAACACAAGGAGATGAGAAATGAGGTGCGTTTTAGAAACCTTTCCCGATCACACGGTGTACCATCTTCTGCGTTTCTCATGCATGTTTTCGATCTAGGAAGATGCCCATTGAACCTGGAGATTTGGGACCCATGGGATGGGTACCTTGCAGTATTACTTTAAAGGGTCTGCGTTGGCTCACCCAACCTCACCAAACCTCTCCGCCCCAAGAGTGTCCACCCTTATGTCTAAATCAGCTGTGGGTCTAGATATGGTCAATCCAGGTTGCATCAAAGCCACTGAACGAATTTTGTAAGAATTTCTCTCTCTTTCACTGTCTTTGCTTCACGGGTTTTGCAAAGTAATTTATTTTTATTATAGGGTTTAGCTGCTTTTCACGGCTGTGTTTAGGCTGCTTTATACCCCCTTGACTCACTGACAGAGAGATATCAATACATAGGTTTGAAGATGCTTACTAGTCAGATATATTCTTGTGCGGTGAATAGGGGGTGTTGAGTCCAGTTCACTGAGCAAGGAGTAGGTCTTGTCTATTACATATTGGGTTTATGGAACGGTATCTGAGCTAATTTGAAACCCTTGTTTTATGCATCACCCCACCTCAACTTTCCCGTTCAGCAGCCATAGTGTGTTTTCTAAACGTCTGACTCTGTTCTGTTTCGTAATTCAGTTCAAGTGAAGCGGTTTTTACATTCCCTCTATAAGTGATATCTTATGATAAGTGTCTGTTTCTGTGTGACTTATTTCACTTAGAATCGTCGTACTAAAATCCACTCATCGTGCTGCTACTAGCCTTATGACGTTGATTTCATGGCTGAGTGATATTCCATTGTACATGAGGACCACAACTTCTTTATCCATTTTTCTCTTTCCTAGGATATTAAAGGTGTAATGAAGTGAGGGTTCTTGTCAACAGAGTAGCCCTAAACTTTGGGGTGCCTGTGTCTTGCTGATTTTTAGTTTTCCCAATTTATACGCCCATGAGTGGAAGTGCCCTATGCTCTCCAAGCTGTGTTTTTTAGATGTTTCAGGACACAGCGTACATTTCTCCAGAGTGGCTGTTGGCAATTTACATCCCGCCCATCAGCGTAGCAAGGCTCCCATTTCTCCATGGCCGGTCCTGCATTTCTGGTTTGGACACTTTTTTCCGCATGGCCCTTTTGCCCGCTGGGAAGCGAGACTTCTTTGGAGCGCTGATTTGCCTTTCCAGGTTGCTTGGTTGGCCAAAAAGGGCGTATGCGTTTTTTCCTGAATATATTCAGGAAAAAACGCATACGCCCTTTTTGGCCAAGGGCATCATTGTCCACGTTTTGCCGCTTTCCTTGTGCTTTCAAGGCGATTCGAATCTACCTCCTGAAATTTGTTTCCTGCAATTCTGCCTTGCATTCAAATACCCTTCGTTGCCTTCCCTCAATATATTTGTGGACGAGAGTTATCATTTATAACTCTGCAGGTTTGTGTATTGCAGTGCCCCTGAGGTCCATTTTTCAACTCGCTTTTTTGGGAGCTGGCCGCAAATGTGCAGGATTGCTTCAGGCCCTCTCCTGGTTCTTGGGGGCAGGCTGAGCCTGTGGTTAATTCTTCTTCCTGATGGGAAAATAGAGTGACCTGTGCCTGTCCCAACCCCTAGAGCTTGTCTCTCATTGGTTCCCCCTCGTCCCGTTCATCCTCAGGACGAATTGCAATGTGTACGGAACAGGAGGTTAAAGGTGCTGATTCTCCAAGGAGGGAGATGGCTAGTAAAGCGGCTGGAATGGCGAACCCGAGCTCAAGGAGATGAGAAATGAGGTGCATTTTAGAAACCTTTCCCTATCACACAGTGTACCATCTTCTGTGTTTATCATGCATGTTTTCGATGTAGGAAGATGCCCTTGAACCGGGAGATTAGGGACCCATTGGAAGGGTACCATGCAATATGACTTTAAAGGGTCTGCGTTGGCTCACAAACCTCACCAAACTTCTCAGCCCGAAGAGTGTCCACCTTTATATCTCAATCAGCTGTGGGTCTAGATATGGTAAATTCAGGTTGCATCACAGCCCCTGAACGAATTTTGTAAGAATTTCTCTCTCTTTCACTGTCTTTGTTTCATGGGTTTTGAAAAGTAATTTATGTTTATAATGGGGTTTAGCTGCTTTTCTCCTCTGTGTTTATGCCGGTTTTCCGCCCGTTGACTCACTCACAGAGAGATATCAATACATAGGTTTGAAGATTCTTACTAGTCAGATATATTCTTGTGCGTTGAATAGGGGGTGTTGAGTCCAGTTCACTGAGCAAGGAGGAGGTCTTGTCTATTACATATTGGGTTTATGGAACTGTATCTGAGCTAATTTGAAACCCTTGTTTTATGCATCAGCCCACCTCACCTTTCCCGTTCAGCAGCCATAGTGTGTTTTCTAAACGTGTGACTCTGTTCTGTTTTGTAATTTAGTTCAAGTTTAGCGGTTTTTACATTCCCTCTATAAGTGATATCTTATGATAAGTGTCTCTTTCTGTGTGACTTATTTCATTTAGAATCGTCCTACCTAAATCCACTCATCGTGCTGCTACTAGTCTTATGACGTGAATTTCATGGCTGAATGATATTCCATTGTACATGAGGACCACAACTTCTTTATCCATTTTTCTCTTTCCTAGGATATTTCAGGTAAAATGAAGTTGGGGTTCTTGTCAACAGAGCAGCCCTAAACTTTGGGGTGCCTGTGTCTTGCTGATTTTTAGAATTCCCAATTTATACGCGCATGAGTGGAAGTGCCCTATGCTCTCCAAGCTGTGTTTTTTAGATGTTTCAGGACAGACCATACACTTCTCCAGAGTGGCTCTTGGCAATTTACATCCCGCCCATCAGCCTAGCAAGGCTCCCATTTCTCCATGGCCGGTCCTGCATTTCTGGTTTTGACACTTTTTTCCGCAGGGCCCTTTTGCCCGCTTGGAAGCCAGACTTCTTTGGAGCGCTGATTTGCCTTTCCAGGTTGCTTGGTTGGCCAAAAAGGGCGTATGCGTTTTTTCCTGAATATATTCAGGAACAAACGCATACACCCTTTTGGTCCAAGGGCATCATTGTCCACGTTTTGCCGCTTTTCTTGTGCTTTTAAGGCGATTCGAATCTACCTCCTGAAATCTGTTTCCTGCAATTCTGCCTTGCTTTCAAATCCTCTTCCTTGCTTTCCCTCAATATATTTGTGGACGAGAGTTATCATCTATAACTCTGCAGGTTTGTGATTTGCAGTGCCCCTGAGCTCCATTTTTCAAGTTGCTTTTTTGGGAGCTGGCCGCAAAAGTGCAGGATTGCTTCAGGCCCTCTTCTGGTTCTGGGGGGGCAGGCTGAGCTTGTGGTTAATTCTTCTTCCTGATGGGAAAATAGAGTGACCTGTGCCTGTCCCAACACCTAGAGCTAGTCTCTCATTGGTTCCCCCTCTTCGCGTTCATCCTCAGGAAACATTGCAACTGGTACGGAACAGGAGGTTAAAGGTGCTGATTCTCCAAGGAGGGAGATGGCTAGTAAAGCGGCTGGAATGGCGAACCCGAGCAAAAGGATATGAGAAAAGAGGTGCATTTTAGAAACCTTTCCCGATCACACGGTGTACCGTCTTTTGGGTTTCTCATGCATGTTTTCGATGTAGGAAGATGCCCTTGAACCTGGAGATTTGGGACCCATGGGATGGGTACCATGCAGTATTACTTTAAAGGGTCTGCGTTGGCTCACCCAACCTCACCAAACCTCTCAGCCCCAAGAGTGTCCACCCTTATGTCTCAATCAGCTGTGGGTCTAGATATGGTCAATCCAGGTGGCATCACAGCCCCTGAACGAATTTGGTAAGAATTTCTCTCTCTTTCACTGTCCTTTTTTCACGGGTTTTTAAAAGTAACTTATTTTTATAATGGGGTTTTGCTGCTTTTCACGGCTGTGTTTAGGCCGCTTTACACCCGCTTGACTCACTCACAGAGAGATATCAATACATATGTGTGAAGATTATTACTAGTCACATATATTCTTGTGTGGTGTATAGGGGGTGTTGAGTCCAGTTCACTGAGAAAGAAGAAGGTGTTGTCTATTACATATTGATTTTCTGGGACGGTATCTGAGCTAATTTGAAACCCTTGCTTTATGCATCACCCCACCTCACCTTTCCCGTTCAGCAGCCATAGTGTGTTTTCTAAACGTGTGACTCTGTTCTTTTTTGTAATTCAGTTCAAGTGCAGCAATTTTTACATTCCCTCTATAAGTGATATCTTATGATAAGTGTCTTTTTCTGTGTGACTTATTTCACTTAAAATCGTCGTACCTAAATCCACTCATCATGCTGCTACTAGCCTTACGACGTTGATTTCATGGCTGAGTGATATTCCATTGTACATGAGGACCACAACTCCTTTATCCATTTTTCTCTTTCCTAGGATATTTAAGGTGTAATGAAGTTGGGGTTCTTGTCAACAGAGCAGCCCTAAACTTAGGGGTGCCTGTGTCTTGCTGATTTTAAGTTTTCCCAATTTATACGCCCATGAGTGGAAGTGCCCTATGCTCTCTAAGCTGTGTTTTTTAGATGTTTCAGGACACACCGTACACTTTTCCATTGTTGCTGTTGGCAATTTACATCCCGCTCATCAGTGTAGCAAGGCTCCCATTTCTCCATGGCCGGTCCTGCATTTCTGGTTTGGACCCTTTTTCCGCATGGCCCTCTTGCCCGCTGGGAAGCGAGACTTCTTTGGAGCGCTGATTTGCCTTTCCAGGTTGCTTGGTTGGCCAAAAAGGCGTATGCGTTTTTTCATGAAAATATTCAGGATAAAACGCATACGCACTTTTTGGCCAAGGGCATCGTTGTCCACGTTTTTCCGCTTTTCATGTGCTTTCAAGGCGATTCGAATCTACCTCCTGAAATCTGTTTCTTGCAATTCTGCCTTGCTTTCAAAACCTCTTCGTTGCCTTCCCTCAATATATTTGTGGAAGAGAGTTATCATTTATAACTCTGCAGGTTTGTGAATTGCAGTGACCCTGAGCTCCATTTTTCAAGTTGCTTTTTTGGGAGCTGGCCGCAAAGTGCAGGATTGCTTCAGGCCCTCTTCTGGTTCTGGGGGGCAGGCTGAGCTTGTGGTTAATTCTTCTTCCTGATGGGAAAATAGAGTGACCTGTGCCTGTCCCAAAACCTAGAGCTAGTCTCTCATTGGTTTCCCCTGTTCCCGTTCATCCTCAGGACAAATTGAAAGCTGTATGGAAGAGGAGGTCAAAGGTGCTGATTCTCCAAGGAGGGAGATGGCTAGCAATGTGGCTGAAATGGCGAACCCGAGCACAAGGAGATGAGAAATGAGGTGCGTTTTAGAAACCTTTCCCGATCACACGGTGTACCATCTTCTGGGTTTCTCATGCATGTTTTCGACGTAGGAAGGTGCCCTTGAACCTGGAGATTTGGGACCCATGGGATGGGCACCATGCAGTATTACTTTAAAGGGTCTGTGTTGGCTCACCAAATCTCTCAGCCCCAAGAGTGTCCACCCATATGTCTCAATCAGCTGTGGGTCTAGATATGGTCAATCCAGGTTGCATCACAGCCCCTGAACGAATTTGGTAAAAATTTCTCTCTCTTTCACTGTCTTTGTTTCACGGGTTTTGAAAAGTAATTTATTTTTATAATGGGGTGTAGCTGCTTTTCACGGCTGTGTTTATGCCGCTTTACACCCCCTTGACTCACTTACAGAGAGATATCAATACATAGGTTTGAAGATTCTTACTAGTCAGATATATTCTTGTGCGGTGAATAGGGGGTGTTGAGTCCAGTTCACTGAGCAAGGAGTAGGTCTTGTCTACTACATATTGGGTTTATGGAACGGTATCTGAGCTAATTTGAAACCTTTGTTTTATGCATCACCCCACCTCACCTTTCACGTTCAGCAGCCATAGTGTGTTTTCTGAACGTGTGACTCTGTTCTGTTTTGTAATTCAGTTCAAGTGTAGCGGTTTTTACATCCCCTCTATAAGTGATATCTTATGATAAGTGTCTTTTTCTGTGTTACTTATTTAACTTAGAATCGTCGTACCTAAATCCAATCATCGTGCTGCTACTCGCCTTATGACGTTGATTTCATGGCTGAATGATATTCCATTGTACATGAGGACCAAAACTTCTTTATCCACTTTTCTCATTCCTAGGATATTTAAGGTGTAATGAAGTGGGGGTTCTTGTCAACAGAGCAGCCCTAAACTTTGGGGTGCCTGTGTCTTGCTGATTTTTAGTTTTCCCAATTTATACGCCCATGAGTGGAAGTGCCCTATGCTCTCCAAGCTGTGTTTTTTAGATGTTTCAGGACACACCGTACACTTCTCCAGAGTGGCTGTTGGCAATTTACATCCCGCCCATCAGCGTAGCAAGGCTCCCATTTCTCCATGGCCGGTCCTGCATTTCTGGTTTGGACCCTTTTTTCCGCATGGCCCTTTAGCCCGCTGGGAAGCGAGACTTTTTGGAGCGCTGATTTGCCTTTCCAGGTTGCTTGGTTGGCCAAAAAGGACGTATGCGTTTTTTCCTGAATATATTCAGGAAAAAACGCATACGCCCTTTTCGGCCATGGGCATCATTGTCCACGTTTTGCCGCTTTTCATGTGCTTTTAAGGCGATTCGAATCTACCTCCTGAAATCTGTTTCCTGCAATTCTGCCTTGCTTTCAAAGCCTCTTCGTTCCCTTCCCTCAGTATATTTGTGGACGAGAGTTATCATTTATAACTCTGCAGGTTTGTGAATTGCAGTGCCCCTGAGCTCCATTTTTCCAGTCGCTTTTTTGAGAGCTGGCCGCAAAAGTGCAGGATTGCTTCAGGCCCTCTTCTGGTTCTGGGGGGCAGGCTGAGCTTCTGGTTAATTCTTCTTCCTGATGGGAAAATAGAGTGACCTGTGCCTGTCCCAACCCCTAGAGCTAGTCTCTCATTGGTTCCCCTTCTTCCCGTTCATCCTCAGGACAAATTGCAACCTGTACGGAACAGGAGGTTAAAGCTGCTGATTCTCCAAGGAGGGAGATGGCTAGTAAAGCGGCTGGAATGGCGAACCCGAGCACAAGGAGATGAGAAATGAGGTGCGTTTTAGAAACCTTTCCCGATCACACGGTGTAGATCTTCTGGGTTTCTCATGCATGTTTTCGATGTAGGAAGATGCCCTTGAACCTGGAGATTTGGGACCCATGGAATGGGTACCATGCAGTATTACTTTAAAGGGTCTGCGTTGGCTCACCCTACCTCAACAAACCTCTCAGCCCCAAGAGTGTCCACCCTTATGTCTCAATCAGCTGTGGGTCTAGATATGGTCAATCCAGATTGCATCACAGCCCCTGAACGAATTTTGTAAGAATTTCTCTCTCTTTCACTGTCTTTGTTTCACGGGTTTTGAAAAGTAATTTCTTTTTATAATGCGGTTTAGCTGCTTTTCACGGCTGTGTTTAGGCCGCTTTACACCCCCTTGACTCACTTACAGAGAGATATCAATACATAGGTTTGAAGATTCTTACTAGTCAGATATATTCTTGTGCGGTGAATAGGGGGTGTTGAGTCCAGTTCACTGAGCAAGGAGTAGGTCTTGTCTATTACATATTGGGTTTATGGAACGGTATCTGAGTTAATTTGAAACCCTTGTTTTATGCATCACCCCACCTCACCTTTCCCGTTCAGCAGCCATAGTGTGTTTTTTGAACGTGTGACTCTGTTCTGTTTTGTAATTCAGTTCAAGTGTAGCGGTTTTTACATCCCCTCTATAAGTGATATCTTATGATAAGAGTCTTTTTCCATGTGACTTATTTCACTTAGAATCGTCGTACCTCAATCCACTCATCATGCTGCTACTAGCCTTATGACGTTGATTTCATGGCTGAGTGATAGTCCATTGTACATGAGGACCACAACTTCTTTATCCACTTTTCTCTTTCCTAGGATATTTAAGGTGTAATGAAGTGGGGGTTCTTGTCAACAGAGCAGCCCTAAACTTTGGGGTGCCTGTGTCTTGCTGATTTTTAGTTTTCCCAATTTATACGCCCATGAGTGGAATTGCCCTATGCTCTCCAAGCTGTGTTTTTTAGATGTTTCAGGACACACCGTACACTTATCCAGAGTGGCTGTTGGCAATTTACATCCCACCCATCAGCGTAGCAAGGCTCCCATTTCTCCATGGCCGGTCCTGCATTTCTGGTTTGGACACTTTTTTCCGCATGGCCCTTTTGCCCACTGGGAAGCAAGACTTCTTTGGAGCCCTGTTTTGCCTTTCCAGGTTGTTTGGTTGGCCAAAATGGGCGTATGCGTTTTTTCCGGAATATATTCAGGAAAAAACGCATACGCCCTTTTTGGCCAAGGGCATCATTGTCCACGTTTTGCCGCATTTCTTGTGCTTTCAAGGCGATTCGAATCTACCTCCTGAAATCTGTTTCCTGCAATTCTGCCTTGCTTTCAAAGCCTCTTCCTTGCCTTCCCTCAATATATTTGTGGACGAGAGATATCATTTATAATTCTGCAGGTTTGTGAATTGCAGTGCCCCTGAGCTCCATTTTTCACCTCGCTTTTTTGGGAGTTGTCTGTAAAAGTGCAGGATTGCTTCAGGCCCTCTTCTGGTTCTGGGGGGCAAGCTGAGCTTGTCGTTAATTCTACTTCCTGATGGGAAAATAGAGTGACCTGTGCCTGTCCCAACGCCTAGAGCTAGTCTCTCATTGGTTCCCCCTCTTGACGTTCATCCTCAGGACAAATTGCAACCTGTACGGAACAGGAGGTTAAAGGTGCTGATTCTCCAAGGAGGGAGATGGCTAGTAAAGCGGCTGGAATGGCGAACCCGAGCACAAGGAGATGAGAAATGAGGTGCGTTTTAGAAACCTTTCCCGATCACACGGTGTACCATCTTCTGGGTTTCTCATGCATGTTTTCGACGTAGGAAGATGCCCTTGAACCTGGAGATTTGGGAGCCATGGGATGGGTACCATGCAGTATTACTTAAAGGGTCTGTGTTGGCTCACGCAACCTCACCAAACCTCTGAGCCCCAAGAGTGTCCACCCTTATGTCTCAATCAGCTGTGGGTCTACATATGGTCAATCCAGGTTGCATCACAGCCCCTGAACGAATTTGGTAAGAATTTCTCTCTCTTTCACTGTCTTTGTTTCACGGGTTTTGAAAAGTAATTTATTTTTATAATGGGGTTTAGCTGCTTTTCACGGCTGTGTTTTTGCCGCTTTACACCCCCTTGACTCACTTACAGAGAGATATCAATACATAGGTTTGAAGATTCTTACTAGTCAGATATATTCTTGTGCGGTGAATAGGGGGTGTTGAGTCCAGTTCACTGAGCAAGGAGTAGGTCTTGTCTACTACATATTGGGTTTATGGAACGGTATCTGAGCTAATTTGAAACCTTTGTTTTATGCATCACCCCACCTCACCTTTCACGTTCAGCAGCCATAGTGTGTTTTCTGAACGTGTGACTCTGTTCTGTTTTGTAATTCAGTTCAAGTGTAGCGGTTTTTACATCCCCTCTATAAGTGATATCTTATGATAAGTGTCTTTTTCTGTGTGACTTATTTAACTTAGAATCGTCGTACCTAAATCCACTCATCGTGCTGCTACCCGCCTTATGACGTTGATTTCATGGCTGAGTGATATTCCATTGTACATGAGGACCACAACTTCTTTATCCACTTTTCTCTTTCCTAGGATATTTAAGGTGTAATGAAGTGGGGGTTCTTGTCAACAGAGCAGCCCTAAACTTTGGGGTGCCTGTGTCTTGCTGATTTTTAGTTTTCCCAATTTATACGCCCATGAGTGGAAGTGCCCTATGCTCTCCAAGCTGTGTTTTTTAGATGTTTCAGGACACACCGTACACTTCTCCAGAGTGGCTGTTGGCAATTTACATCCCGCCCATCAGCGTAGCAAGGCTCCCATTTCTCCATGGCCAGTCCTGCATTTCTGGTTTGGACCCTTTTTTCCGCATGGCCCTTTTGCCCGCTGGGAATCGAGACTTCTTTGGAGCGCTGATTTGCCTTTCCAGGTTGCTTGGTTGGCCAAAAAGGACGTATGCGTTTTTTCCTGAATATATTCAGGAAAAAACGCATACGCCCTTTTCGGCCAAGGGCATCATTGTCCACGTTTTGCCGCTTTTCATGTGCTTTCAAGGCGATTCGAATCTACCTCCTGAAATCTGTTTCCTGCAATTCTGCCTTGCTTTCAAAGCCTCTTCGTTGCCTTCCCTCAATATATTTGTGGACGAGAGTTATCATTTATAACTCTGCAGGTTTGTGAATTGCAGTGCCCCTGAGCTCCATTTTTCCAGTCGCTTTTTTGGGAGCTGGCCGCAAAAGTGCAGGATTGCTTCAGGCCCTCTTCTGGTTCTGGGGGGCAGGCTGAGCTTGTGGTTAATTCTTCTTCCTGATGGGAAAATAGAGTGACCTGTGCCTGTCCCAACCCCTAGAGCTCGTCTCTCATTGGTTCCCCCTCTTCCCGTTCATCCTCAGGACAAATTGCAACCTGTACGGAACAGGAGGTTAAAGGTGCTGATTCTCCAAGGAGGGCGATGGCTAGGAAAGCGGCTGGAATGGCGAACCCGAGCACAAGGAAATGAGAAATGAGGTGCGTTTTAGAAACCTTTCCCGATCACACAGTGTACCATCTTCTGGGTTTCTCATGCATGTTTTCGACGTAGGAAGATGCCCTTGAACCTGGAGATTTGGGAGCCATGGGATGGGTACCATGCAGTATTACTTTAAAGGGTCTGCGTTGGCTCATGCAACCTCACCAAACCTCTGAGCCCCAAGAGTGTCCACCCTTATGTCTCAATCAGCTGTGGGTCTAGATATGGTCAATCCAGGTTGCATCACAGCCCCTGAACGAATTTTGTAAGAATTTCTCTCTCTTTCACTGTCTTTGTTTCACGGGTTTTGAAAAGTAATTTATTTTTATAATGGGGTTTAGATGCTATTCACGGCTGTGTTTAGGCCGCTTTACACCCCCTTGACTCACTTACAGAGAGATATCAATACATAGGTTTGAAGATTCTTACTAGTCAGATATATTCTTGTGCGGTGAATAGGGGGTGTTGAGTCCAGTTCACTGAGCAAGGAGTAGGTCTTGTCTACTACATATTGGGTTTATGGAACGGTATCTGAGCTAATTTGAAACCCTTGTTTTATGCATCACCCCACCTCACCTTGCCCGTTCAGCAGCCATAGTGTGTTTTCTAAACGTGTGACTCTGTTCTGTTTTGTAATTCAGTTCAAGTGTAGCGGTTTTTACATTCCCTCTCTAAGTGATATCTTAGGATAAGTGTCTTTTTCTGTGTGACTTATTTCACTTAGAATCGTCGTACCTTAATCCACTCTTCGTGCTGCTACTAGCCTTATGACGTTGATTTCATGGCTGAGTGATATTCCATTGTACATGAGGACCCCAACTTCTTTATCCATTTTTCTCTTTCCTAGGATATTTAAGGTGTAATGAAGTGGGGGTTCTTGTCAACAGAGCAGCCCTAAACTTTGGGGTGCCTGTGTCTTGCTGATTCTTAGTTTTCCCAATTTATACGCCCATGAGTGGAAGTGCCCTATGCTCTCCAAGCTGTGTTTTTTAGATGTTTCAGAACACACCGTACACTTCTCCAGAGTGGCTGTTGGCAATTTACATCCCACCCATCAGCGTAGCAAGGCTCCCATTTCTCCATGGCCGGTCCTGCATTTCTGGTTTGGACACTTTTTTCCGCATGGCCCTTTTGCCCGCTGGGAAGCGAGACTTCTTTGGAGCGCTGATTGCCCTTTCCAGGTTGCTTGGTTGGCCAAAAAGGGCGTATGCGTTTTTTCCTGAATATATTCAGGAAAAAACGCATACGCCCTTTTTGGCCAAGGGCATCATTGTCCACGTTTTGCCGCTTTTCATGTGCTTTCAAGGCGATTCGAATCTACCTCCTGAAATCTGTTTCCTGCAATTCTGCCTTGCTTTCAAAGCCTCTTCGTTGCCTTCCCTTAATATATTTGTGGACGAGAGGTATCATTTAAAACTCTGCAGGTTTGTGAATTGCAGTGCCCCTGAGCTCCATTTTTCCAGTCGCTTTTTTGGGAGCTGGCCGCAAAAGCGCAGGATTGCTTCAGGCCCTCTTCTGGTTCTGCGGGGCAGGCTGAGCTTGTGCTTAATTCTTCTTCCTGATGGGAAAATAGAGTGACCTGTGCCTGTCCCAACACCTAGAGCTAGTCTCTCATTGGTTCCCCCTCTTCCCGTTCATCCTCAGGACAAATTGCAACCTGTACGGAACAGGAGGTTAAAGGTGCTGATTCTCCAAGGAGGGAGATGGCTAGTAAATCGGCTGGAATGGCGAACCCGAGCAAAGGAGATGAGAAATGAGGTGCGTTTTAGAAACCTTTCCCGATCACACGGTGTACCATCTTCTGGGTTTCTCATGCCTGTTTTCGACGTAGGAAGATGCCCTTGAACCTGGAGATTTGGGACCCATGGGATGGGTACCATGCAGTATTACTTGAAAGGGTCTGCGTTGGCTCACCCAACCTCACCGAACCTCTCAGCCCCAAGAGTGTCCACCCTTATGTCTCAATCAGCTGTGGGTCTAGATATGGTCAATCCAGGTTGCATCACAGCCCCTGAACGAATTTTTAAGAATTTCTCTCTCTTTCACTGTCTTTGTTTCACGGGTTTTGAAAAGTAATTTATTTTTATAAATGGGTTTAGCTGCTTTTCACGGCTGTGTTTATGCCGCTTTACACCCCCTTGACTCACTTACGGAGAGATATCAATACATAGGTTTGAAGATTCTAACTAGTCAGATATATTCTTGTGCGGTGAATAGGGGGTGTTGAGTCCAGTTCACTGAAAAAGGAATAGGTCTTGTCTCTTACATATTGGGTTTATGGAACGGTATCTGAGCTAATTTGAAACCCTTGTTTTATGCATCACCCCACCTCACCTTTCCCGTTCAGCAGCCATAGTGTGTTTTCTAAACGTGTGACTCTGTTCTGTTTTGTAATTCAGTTCAAGTGTAGCGGTTTTTACATTCCCTCTCTAAGTGATATCTTAGGATAAGTGTCTTTTTCTGTGTGACTTATTTCACTTAGAATCGTCGTACCTAAATCCACTCATCGTGCTGCTACTAGCCTTATGACGTTGATTTCATGGCTGAGTGATATTCCATTGTACATGAGGACCACAACTTCTTTATCCATTTTTCTCTTTCCTAGGATATTTAAGGTGTAATGAAGTGGGGGTTCTTGTCAACAGAGCAGCCCTAAACTTTGGGGTGCCTGTGTCTTGCTGATTTTTAGTTTTCCCAATTTATACGTCCATGAGTGGAAGTGCCCTATGCTCTCCAAGCTGTGTTTTTTAGATGTTTCAGAACACACCGTACACTTCTCCAGAGTGGCTGTTGGCAATTTACATCCCACCCATCAGCGTAGCAAGGCTCCCATTTCTCCATGGCCGGGCCTGCATTTCTGGTTTGGACACTTTTTTCCGCATGGCCCTTTTGCCCGCTGGGAAGCGAGACTTCTTTGGAGCGCTGATTGGCCTTTCCAGGTTGCTTGGTTGGCCAAAAAGGGCGTATGCGTTTTTTCCTGAATATATTCAGGAAAAAACGCATACGCCCTTTTTGGCCAAGGGCATCATTGTCCACGTTTGCCGCTTTTCAGGTGCTTTCAAGGCGATTCGAATCTACCTCCTGAAATCTGTTTCCTGCAATTCTGCCTTGCTTTCAAAGCCTCTTCGTTGCCTTCCCTTAATATATTTGTGGACGAGAGGTATCATTTAAAACTCTGCAGGTTTGTGAATTGCAGTGCCCCTGAGCTCCATTTTTCAACTCGCTTTTTTGGGAGCTGGCCGCAAAAGCGCAGGATTGCTTCAGGCCCTCTTCTGGTTCTGGGGGGCAGGCTGAGCTTGTGCTTAATTCTTCTTCCTGATGGGAAAATAGAGTGACCTGTGCCTGTCCCAACACCTAGAGCTAGTCTCTCATTGGTTCCCCCTCTTCCCGTTCATCCTCAGGACAAATTGCAACCTGTACGGAACAGGAGGTTAAAGGTGCTGATTCTCCAAGGAGGGAGATGGCTAGTAAATCGGCTGGAATGGCGAACCCGAGCAAAGGAGATGAGAAATGAGGTGCGTTTTAGAAACCTTTCCCGATCACACGGTGTACCATCTTCTGGGTTTCTCATGCCTGTTTTCGACGTAGGAAGATGCCCTTGAACCTGGAGATTTGGGACCCATGGGATGGGTACCATGCAGTATTACTTGAAAGGGTCTGCGTTGGCTCACCCAACCTCACCGAACCTCTCAGCCCCAGGAGTGTCCACCCTTATGTCTCAATCAGCTGTGGGTCTAGATATGGTCAATCCAGGTTGCATCACAGCCCCTGAACGAATTTTGTAAGAATTTCTCTCTCTTTCACTGTCTTTGTTTCACGGGTTTTGAAAAGTAATTTATTTTTATAAATGGGTTTAGCTGCTTTTCACGGCTGTGTTTATGCCGCTTTACACCCCCTTGACTCACTTACGGAGAGATATCAATACATAGGTTTGAAGATTCTAACTAGTCAGATATATTCTTGTGCGGTGAATAGGGGGTGTTGAGTCCAGTTCACTGAAAAAGGAATAGGTCTTGTCTCTTACATATTGGGTTTATGGAACGGTATCTGAGCTAATTTGAAACCCTTGTTTTATGCATCACCCCACCTCACCTTTCCCGTTCAGCAGCCATAGTGTGTTTTCTAAACGTGTGACTCTGTTCTGTTTTGTAATTCAGTTCAAGTGTAGCGGTTTTTACATTCCCTCTCTAAGTGATATCTTAGGATAAGTGTCTTTTTCTGTGTGACTTATTTCACTTAGAATCGTCGTACCTAAATCCACTCATCGTGCTGCTACTAGCCTTATGACGTTGATTTCATGGCTGAGTGATATTCCATTGTACATGAGGACCACAACTTCTTTATCCATTTTTCTCTTTCCTAGGATATTTAAGGTGTAATGAAGTGGGGGTTCTTGTCAACAGAGCAGCCCTAAACTTTGGGGTGCCTGTGTCTTGCTGATTTTTAGTTTTCCCAATTTATACGTCCATGAGTGGAAGTGCCCTATGCTCTCCAAGCTGTGTTTTTTAGATGTTTCAGAACACACCGTACACTTCTCCAGAGTGGCTGTTGGCAATTTACATCCCACCCATCAGCGTAGCAAGGCTCCCATTTCTCCATGGCCGGGCCTGCATTTCTGGTTTGGACACTTTTTTCCGCATGGCCCTTTTGCCCGCTGGGAAGCGAGACTTCTTTGGAGAGCTGATTGGCCTTTCCAGGTTGCTTGGTTGGCCAAAAAGGGCGTATGCGTTTTTTCCTGAATATATTCAGGAAAAAACGCATACGCCCTTTTTGGCCAAGGGCATCATTGTCCACGTTTTGCCGCTTTTCAGGTGCTTTCAAGGCGATTCGAATCTACCTCCTGAAATCTGTTTCCTGCAATTCTGCCTTGCTTTCAAAGCCTCTTCGTTGCCTTCCCTTAATATATTTGTGGACGAGAGGTATCATTTAAAACTCTGCAGGTTTGTGAATTGCAGTGCCCCTGAGCTCCATTTTTCAACTCGCTTTTTTGGGAGCTGGCCGCAAAAGCGCAGGATTGCTACAGGCCCTCTTCTGGTTCTGGGGGGCAGGCTGAGCTTGTGCTTAATTCTTCTTCCTGATGGGAAAATAGAGTGACCTGTGCCTGTCCCAACACCTAGAGCTAGTCTCTCATTGGTTCCCCCTCTTCCCGTTCATCCTCAGGACAAATTGCAACCTGTACGGAACAGGAGGTTAAAGGTGCTGATTCTCCAAGGAGGGAGATGGCTAGTAAATCGGCTGGAATGGCGAACCCGAGCAAAGGAGATGAGAAATGAGGTGCGTTTTAGAAACCTTTCCCGATCACACGGTGTACCATCTTCTGGGTTTCTCATGCCTGTTTTCGACGTAGGAAGATGCCCTTGAACCTGGAGATTTGGGACCCATGGGATGGGTACCATGCAGTATTACTTGAAAGGGTCTGCGTTGGCTCACCCAACCTCACCGAACCTCTCAGCCCCAAGAGTGTCCACCCTTATGTCTCAATCAGCTGTGGGTCTAGATACGGTCAATCCAGGTTGCATCACAGCCCCTGAACGAATTTTGTAAGAATTTCTCTCTCTTTCACTGTCTTTGTTTCACGGGTTTTGAAAAGTAATTTATTTTTATAATGGGGTTTAGCTGCTTTTCACGGCTGTGTTTATGCCGCCTTACACCCCCTTGACTCACTTACGGAGAGATATCAATACATAGGTTTGAAGATTCTTACTAGTCAGATATATTCTTGTGCGGTGAATAGGGGGTGTTGAGTGCAGTTCACTGAAAAAGGAATAGGTCTTGTCTCTTACATATTGGGTTTATGGAACGGTATCTGAGCTAATTTGAAACCCTTGTTTTATGCATCACCCCACCTCACCTTTCCCGTTCAGCAGCCATAGTGTGTTTCCTAAACGTGTGACTCTGTTCTGTTTTGTAATTCAGTTCAAGTGTAGCGGTTTTTACATTCCCTCTCTAAGTGATATCTTAGGATAAGTGTCTTTTTCTGTGTGACTTATTTCACTTAGAATCGTCGTACCTTAATCCACTCATCGTGCTGCTACTAGCCTTATGACGTTGATTTCATGGCTGAGTGATATTCCATTGTACATGAGGACCCCAACTTCTTTATCCATTTTTCTCTTTCCTAGGATATTTAAGGTGTAATGAAGTGGGGGTTCTTGTCAACAGAGCAGCCCTAAACTTTGGGGTGCCTGTGTCTTGCTGATTTTTAGTTTTCCCAATTTATACGTCCATGAGTGGAAGTTCCCTATGCTCTCCAAGCTGTGTTTTTTAGATGTTTCAGAACACACCGTACACTTCTCCAGAGTGGCTGTTGGCAATTTACATCCCACCCATCAGCGTAGCAAGGCTCCCATTTCTCCATGGCCGGGCCTGCATTTCTGGTTTGGACACTTTTTTCCACATGGCCCTTTTGCCCGCTGGGAAGCGAGACTTCTTTGGAGCGCTGATTGGCCTTTCCAGGTTGCTTGGTTGGCCAAAAAGGACGTATGCGTTTTTTCCTGAATATATTCAGGAAAAAACGCATACGCCCTTTTTGGCCAAGGGCATCATTGTCCACGTTTTGCCGCTTTTCAGGTGCTTTCAAGGCGATTCGAATCTACCTCCTGAAATCTGTTTCCTGCAATTCTGCCTTGCTTTCAAAGCCTCTTCGTTGCCTTCCCTTAATATATTTGTGGACGAGAGGTATCATTTAAAACTCTGCAGGTTTGTGAATTGCAGTGCCCCTGAGCTCCATTTTTCAACTCGCTTTTTTGGGAGCTGGCCGCAAAAGCGCAGGATTGCTTCAGGCCCTCTTCTGGTTCTGGGGGGCAGGCTGAGCTTGTGCTTAATTCTTCTTCCTGATGGGAAAATAGAGTGACCTGTGCCTGTCCCAACACCTAGAGCTAGTCTCTCATTGGTTCCCCCTCTTCCCGTTCATCCTCAGGACAAATTGCAACCTGTACGGAACAGGAGGTTAAAGGTGCTGATTCTCCAAGGAGGGAGATGGCTAGTAAATCGGCTGGAATGGCGAACCCGAGCAAAGGAGATGAGAAATGAGGTGCGTTTTAGAAACCTTTCCCGATCACACGGTGTACCATCTTCTGGGTTTCTCATGCCTGTTTTCGACGTAGGAAGATGCCCTTGAACCTGGAGATTTGGGACCCATTGGATGGGTACCATGCAGTATTACTTGAAAGGGTCTGCATTGGCTCACCCAACCTCACCGAACCTCTCAGCCCCAAGAGTGTCCACCCTTATGTCTCAATCAGCTGTGGGTCTAGATATGGTCAATCCAGGTTGCATCACAGCCCCTGAACGAATTTTGTAAGAATTTCTCTCTCTTTCACTGTCTTTGTTTCACGGGTTTTGAAAAGTAATTTATTTTTATAATGGGGTTTAGCTGCTTTTCACGGCTGTGTTTATGCCGCTTTACACCCCCTTGACTCACTTACGGAGAGATATCAATACATAGGTTTGAAGATTCTTACTAGTCAGATATATTCTTGTGCGGTGAATAGGGGGTGTTGAGTCCAGTTCACTGAAAAAGGAATAGGTCTTGTCTCTTACATATTGGGTTTATGGAACGGTATCTGAGCTAATTTGAAACCCTTGTTTTATGCATCACCCCACCTCACCTTGCCCGTTCAGCAGCCATAGTGTGTTTCCTAAACGTGTGACTCTGTTCTGTTTTGTAATTCAGTTCAAGTGTAGCGGTTTTTACATTCCCTCTCTAAGTGATATCTTAGGATAAGTGTCTTTTTCTGTGTGACTTATTTCACTTAGAATCGTCGTACCTAAATCCACTCATCGTGCTGCTACTAGCCTTATGACGTTGATTTCATGGCTGAGTGATATTCCATTGTACATGAGGACCCCAACTTCTTTATCCATTTTTCTCTTTCCTAGGATATTTAAGGTGTAATGAAGTGGGGGTTCTTGTCAACAGAGCAGCCCTAAACTTTGGGGTGCCTGTGTCTTGCTGATTTTTAGTTTTCCCAATTTATACGCCCATGAGTGGAAGTGCCCTATGCTCTCCAAGCTGTGTTTTTTAGATGTTTCAGAACACACCGTACACTTCTCCAGAGTGGCTGTTGGCAATTTACATCCCACCCATCAGCGTAGCAAGGCTCCCATTTCTCCATGGCCGGTCCTGCATTTCTGGTTTGGACACTTTTTTCCGCATGGCCCTTTTGCCCGCTGGGAAGCGAGACTTCTTTGGAGCGCTGATTGGCCTTTCCAGGTTGCTTGGTTGGCCAAAAAGGGCGTATGCGTTTTTTCCTGAATATATTCAGGAAAAAACGCATACGCCCTTTTTGGCCAAGGGCATCATTGTCCACGTTTTGCCGCTTTTCAGGTGCTTTCAAGGCGATTCGAATCTACCTCCTGAAATCTGTTTCCTGCAATTCTGCCTTGCTTTCAAAGCCTCTTCGTTGCCTTCCCTTAATATATTTGTGGACGCGAGGTATCATTTAAAAGTCTGCAGGTTTGTGAATTGCAGTGCCCCTGAGCTCCATTTTTCAACTAGCTTTTTTGGGAGCTGGCCGCAAAAGCGCAGGATTGCTTCAGGCCCTCTTCTGGTTCTGGGGGGCAGGCTGAGCTTGTGCTTAATTCTTCTTCCTGATGGGAAAATAGAGTGACCTGTGCCTGTCCCAACACCTAGAGCTAGTCTCTCATTGGTTCCCCCTCTTCCCGTTCATCCTCAGGACAAATTGCAACCTGTACGGAACAGGAGGTTAAAGGTGCTGATTCTCCAAGGAGGGAGATGGCTAGTAAATCGGCTGGAATGGCGAACCCGAGCAAAGGAGATGAGAAATGAGGTGCGTTTTAGAAACCTTTCCCGATCACACGGTGTACCATCTTCTGGGTTTCTCATGCCTGTTTTCGACGTAGGAAGATGCCCTTGAACCTGGAGATTTGGGACCCATGGGATGGGCACCATGCAGTATTACTTGAAAGGGTCTGCGTTGGCTCACCCAACCTCACCGAACCTCTCAGCCCCAAGAGTGTCCACCCTTATGTCTCAGTCAGCTGTGGGTCTAGATATGGTCAATCCAGGTTGCATCACAGCCCCTGAACGAATTTTGTAAGAATTTCTCTCTCTTTCACTGTCTTTGTTTCACGGGTTTTGAAAAGTAATTTATTTTTATAATGGGGTTTAGCTGCTTTTCACGGCTGTGTTTATGCCGCTTTACACCCCCTTGACTCACTTACGGAGAGATATCAATACATAGGTTTGAAGATTCTTACTAGTCAGATATATTCTTGTGCGGTGAATAGGGGGTGTTGAGTCCAGTTCACTGAAAAAGGAATAGGTCTTGTCTCTTACATATTGGGTTTATGGAACGGTATCTGAGCTAATTTGAAACCCTTGTTTTATGCATCACCCCACCTCACCTTGCCCGTTCAGCAGCCATAGTGTGTTTTCTAAACGTGTGACTCTGTTCTGTTTTGTAATTCAGTTCAAGTGTAGCGGTTTTTACATTCCCTCTCTAAGTGATATCTTAGGATAAGTGTCTTTTTCTGTGTGACTTATTTCACTTAGAATCGTCGTACCTAAATCCACTCATCGTGCTGCTACTAGCCTTATGACGTTGATTTCATGGCTGAGTGATATTCCATTGTACATGAGGACCCCAACTTCTTTATCCATTTTTCTCTTTCCTAGGATATTTAAGGTGTAATGAAGTGGGGGTTCTTGTCAACAGAGCAGCCCTAAACTTTGGGGTGCCTGTGTCTTGCTGATTTTTAGTTTTCCCAATTTATACGCCCATGAGTGGAAGTGCCCTATGCTCTCCAAGCTGTGTTTTTTAGATGTTTCAGAACACACCGTACACTTCTCCAGAGTGGCTGTTGGCAATTTACATCCCACCCATCAGCGTAGCAAGGCTCCCATTTCTCCATGGCCGGTCCTGCATTTCTGGTTTGGACACTTTTTTCCGCATGGCCCTTTTGCCCGCTGGGAAGCGAGACTTCTTTGGAGCGCTGATTGGCCTTTCCAGGTTGCTTGGTTGGCCAAAAAGGGCGTATGCGTTTTTTCCTGAATATATTCAGGAAAAAACGCATACGCCCTTTTTGGCCAAGGGCATCATTGTCCACGTTTTGCCGCTTTTCAGGTGCTTTCAAGGCGATTCGAATCTACCTCCTGAAATCTGTTTCCTGCAATTCTGCCTTGCTTTCAAAGCCTCTTCGTTGCCTTCCCTTAATATATTTGTGGACGCGAGGTATCATTTAAAAGTCTGCAGGTTTGTGAATTGCAGTGCCCCTGAGCTCCATTTTTCAACTAGCTTTTTTGGGAGCTGGCCGCAAAAGCGCAGGATTGCTTCAGGCCCTCTTCTGGTTCTGGGGGGCAGGCTGAGCTTGTGCTTAATTCTTCTTCCTGATGGGAAAATAGAGTGACCTGTGCCTGTCCCAACACCTAGAGCTAGTCTCTCATTGGTTCCCCCTCTTCCCGTTCATCCTCAGGACAAATTGCAACCTGTACGGAACAGGAGGTTAAAGGTGCTGATTCTCCAAGGAGGGAGATGGCTAGTAAATCGGCTGGAATGGCGAACCCGAGCAAAGGAGATGAGAAATGAGGTGCGTTTTAGAAACCTTTCCCGATCACACGGTGTACCATCTTCTGGGTTTCTCATGCCTGTTTTCGACGTAGGAAGATGCCCTTGAACCTGGAGATTTGGGACCCATGGGATGGGCACCATGCAGTATTACTTGAAAGGGTCTGCGTTGGCTCACCCAACCTCACCGAACCTCTCAGCCCCAAGAGTGTCCACCCTTATGTCTCAATCAGCTGTGGGTCTAGATATGGTCAATCCAGGTTGCATCACAGCCCCTGAACGAATTTTGTAAGAATTTCTCTCTCTTTCACTGTCTTTGTTTCACGGGTTTTGAAAAGTAATTTATTTTTATAATGGGGTTTAGCTGCTTTTCACGGCTGTGTTTATGCCGCTTTACACCCCCTTGACTCACTTACGGAGAGATATCAATACATAGGTTTGAAGATTCTTACTAGTCAGATATATTCTTGTGCGGTGAATAGGGGGTGTTGAGTCCAGTTCACTGAAAAAGGAATAGGTCTTGTCTCTTACATATTGGGTTTATGGAACGGTATCTGAGCTAATTTGAAACCCTTGTTTTATGCATCACCCCACCTCACCTTGCCCGTTCAGCAGCCATAGTGTGTTTTCTAAACGTGTGACTCTGTTCTGTTTTGTAATTCAGTTCAAGTGTAGCGGTTTTTACATTCCCTCTCTAAGTGATATCTTAGGATAAGTGTCTTTTTCTGTGTGACTTATTTCACTTAGAATCGTCGTACGTAAATCCACTCATCGTGCTGCTACTAGCCTTATGACGTTGATTTCATGGCTGAGTGATATTCCATTGTACATGAGGACCCCAACTTCTTTATCCATTTTTCTCTTTCCTAGGATATTTAAGGTGTAATGAAGTGGGGGTTCTTGTCAACAGAGCAGCCCTAAACTTTGGGGTGCCTGTGTCTTGCTGATTTTTAGTTTTCCCAATTTATACGCCCATGAGTGGAAGTGCCCTATGCTCTCCAAGCTGTGTTTTTTAGATGTTTCAGAACACACCGTACACTTCTCCAGAGTGGCTGTTGGCAATTTACATCCCACCCATCAGCGTAGCAAGGCTCCCATTTCTCCATGGCCGGGCCTGCATTTCTGGTTTGGACACTTTTTTCCGCATGGCCCTTTTGCCCGCTGGGAAGCGAGACTTCTTTGGAGCGCTGATTGGCCTTTCCAGGTTGCTTGGTTGGCCAAAAAGGGCGTATGCGTTTTTTCCTGAATATATTCAGGAAAAAACGCATACGCCCTTTTTGGCCAAGGGCATCATTGTCCACGTTTTGCCGCTTTTCAGGTGCTTTCAAGGTGATTCGAATCTACCTCCTGAAATCTGTTTCCTGCAATTCTGCCTTGCTTTCAAAGCCTCTTCGTTGCCTTCCCTTAATATATTTGTGGACGAGAGGTATCATTTAAAACTCTGCAGGTTTGTGAATTGCAGTGCCCCTGAGCTCCATTTTTCAACTCGCTTTTTTGGGAGCTGGCCGCAAAAGCGCAGGATTGCTTCAGGCCCTCTTCTGGTTCTGGGGGGCAGGCTGATCTTGTCCTTAATTCTTCTTCCTGATGGGAAAATAGAGTGACCTGTGCCTGTCCCAACACCTAGAGCTAGTCTCTCATTGGTTCCCCCTCTTCCCGTTCATCCTCAGGACAAATTGCAACCTGTACGGAACAGGAGGTTAAAGGTGCTGATTCTCCAAGGAGGGAGATGGCTAGTAAATCGGCTGGAATGGCGAACCCGAGCAAAGGAGATGAGAAATGAGGTGCGTTTTAGAAACCTTTCCCGATCACACGGTGTACCATCTTCTGGGTTTCTCATGCCTGTTTTCGACGTAGGAAGATGCCCTTGAACCTGGAGATTTGGGACCCATGGGATGGGTACCATGCAGTATTACTTGAAATGGTCTGCATTGGCTCACGCAACCTCACCAAACCTTCTCAGCCCCAAGAGTGTCCACCCTTATGTCTCAATCAGCTGTGGGTCTAGATATGGTCAATCCAGGTTGCATCACAGCCCCTGAACGAATTTTGTAAGAATTTCTCTCTCTTTCACTGTCTTTGTTTCACGGGTTTTGAAAAGTAATTTATTTTTATAATGGGGTTTAGCTGCTTTTCACGGCTGTGTTTATGCCGCTTTACACCCCCTTGACTCACTTACGGAGAGATATCAATACATAGGTTTGAAGATTCTTACTAGTCAGATATATTCTTGTGCGGTGAATAGGGGGTGTTGAGTCCAGTTCACTGAAAAAGGAATAGGTCTTGTCTCTTACATATTGGGTTTATGGAACGGTATCTGAGCTAATTTGAAACCCTTGTTTTATGCATCACCCCACCTCACCTTGCCCGTTCAGCAGCCATAGTGTGTTTTCTAAACGTGTGACTCTGTTCTGTTTTGTAATTCAGTTCAAGTGTAGCGGTTTTTACATTCCCTCTCTAAGTGATATCTTAGGATAAGTGTCGTTTTCTGTGTGACTTATTTCACTTAGAATCGTCGTACCTAAATCCACTCATCGTGCTGCTACTAGCCTTATGACGTTGATTTCATGGCTGAGTGATATTCCATTGTACATGAGGACCCCAACTTCTTTATCCATTTTTCTCTTTCCTAGGATATTTAAGGTGTAATGAAGTGGGGGTTCTTGTCAACAGAGCAGCCCTAAACTTTGGGGTGCCTGTGTCTTGCTGATTTTTAGTTTTCCCAATTTATACGCCCATGAGTGGAAGTGCCCTATGCTCTCCAAGCTGTGTTTTTTAGATGTTTCAGAACACACCGTACACTTCTCCAGAGTGGCTGTTGGCAATTTACATCCCACCCATCAGCGTAGCAAGGCTCCCATTTCTCCATGGCCGGGCCTGCATTTCTGGTTTGGACACTTTTTTCCGCATGGCCCTTTTGCCCGCTGGGAAGCGAGACTTCTTTGGAGCGCTGATTGGCCTTTCCAGGTTGCTTGGTTGGCCAAAAAGGGCGTATGCGTTTTTTCCTGAATATATTCAGGAAAAAACGCATACGCCCTTTTTGGCCAAGGGCATCATTGTCCACGTTTTGCCGCTTTTCAGGTGCTTTCAAGGTGATTCGAATCTACCTCCTGAAATCTGTTTCCTGCAATTCTGCCTTGCTTTCAAAGCCTCTTCGTTGCCTTCCCTTAATATATTTGTGGACGAGAGGTATCATTTAAAACTCTGCAGGTTTGTGAATTGCAGTGCCCCTGAGCTCCATTTTTCAACTCGCTTTTTTGGGAGCTGGCCGCAAAAGCGCAGGATTGCTTCAGGCCCTCTTCTGGTTCTGGGGGGCAGGCTGATCTTGTCCTTAATTCTTCTTCCTGATGGGAAAATAGAGTGACCTGTGCCTGTCCCAACACCTAGAGCTAGTCTCTCATTGGTTCCCCCTCTTCCCGTTCATCCTCAGGACAAATTGCAACCTGTACGGAACAGGAGGTTAAAGGTGCTGATTCTCCAAGGAGGGAGATGGCTAGTAAATCGGCTGGAATGGCGAACCCGAGCAAAGGAGATGAGAAATGAGGTGCGTTTTAGAAACCTTTCCCGATCACACGGTGTACCATCTTCTGGGTTTCTCATGCCTGTTTTCGACGTAGGAAGATGCCCTTGAACCTGGAGATTTGGGACCCATGGGATGGGTACCATGCAGTAATACTTGAAAGGGTCTGCGTTGGCTCACCCAACCTCACCGAACCTCTCAGCCCCAAGAGTGTCCACCCTTATGTCTCAATCAGCTGTGGGTCTAGATACGGTCAATCCAGGTTGCATACAGCCCCTGAACGAATTTTGTAAGAATTTCTCTCTCTTTCACTGTCTTTGTTTCACGGGTTTTGAAAAGTAATTTATTTTTATAATGGGGTTTAGCTGCTTTTCACGGCTGTGTTTATGCCGCTTTACACCCCCTTGACTCACTTACGGAGAGATATCAATACATAGGTTTGAAGATTCTTACTAGTCAGATATATTCTTGTGCGGTGAATAGGGGGTGTTGAGTCCAGTTCACTGAAAAAGGAATAGGTCTTGTCTCTTACATATTGGGTTTATGGAACGGTATCTGAGCTAATTTGAAACCCTTGTTTTATGCATCACCCCACCTCACCTTGCCCGTTCAGCAGCCATAGTGTGTTTTCTAAACGTGTGACTCTGTTCTGTTTTGTAATTCAGTTCAAGTGTAGCGGTTTTTACATTCCCTCTCTAAGTGATATCTTAGGATAAGTGTCGTTTTCTGTGTGACTTATTTCACTTAGAATCGTCGTACCTAAATCCACTCATCGTGCTGCTACTAGCCTTATGACGTTGATTTCATGGCTGAGTGATATTCCATTGTACATGAGGACCCCAACTTGTTTATCCATTTTTCTCTTTCCTAGGATATTTAAGGTGTAATGAAGTGGGGGTTCTTGTCAACAGAGCAGCCCTAAACTTTGGGGTGCCTGTGTCTTGCTGATTTTTAGTTTTCCCAATTTATACGCCCATGAGTGGAAGTGCCCTATGCTCTCCAAGCTGTGTTTTTTAGATGTTTCAGAACACACCGTACACTTCTCCAGAGTGGCTGTTGGCAATTTACATCCCACCCATCAGCGTAGCAAGGCTCCCATTTCTCCATGGCCGGGCCTGCATTTCTGGTTTGGACACTTTTTTCCGCATGGCCCTTTTGCCCGCTGGGAAGCGAGACTTCTTTGGAGCGCTGATTGGCCTTTCCAGGTTGCTTGGTTGGCCAAAAAGGGCGTATGCGTTTTTTCCTGAATATATTCAGGAAAAAACGCATACGCCCTTTTTGGCCAAGGGCATCATTGTCCACGTTTTGCCGCTTTTCAGGTGCTTTCAAGGTGATTCGAATCTACCTCCTGAAATCTGTTTCCTGCAATTCTGCCTTGCTTTCAAAGCCTCTTCGTTGCCTTCCCTTAATATATTTGTGGACGAGAGGTATCATTTAAAACTCTGCAGGTTTGTGAATTGCAGTGCCCCTGAGCTCCATTTTTCAACTCGCTTTTTTGGGAGCTGGCCGCAAAAGCGCAGGATTGCTTCAGGCCCTCTTCTGGTTCTGGGGGGCAGGCTGAGCTTGTGCTTAATTCTTCTTCCTGATGGGAAAATAGAGTGACCTGTGCCTGTCCCAACACCTAGAGCTAGTCTCTCATTGGTTCCCCCTCTTCCCGTTCATCCTCAGGACAAATTGCAACCTGTACGGAACAGGAGGTTAAAGGTGCTGATTCTCCAAGGAGGGAGATGGCTAGTAAATCGGCTGGAATGGCGAACCCGAGCAAAGGAGATGAGAAATGAGGTGCGTTTTAGAAACCTTTCCCGATCACACGGTGTACCATCTTCTGGGTTTCTCATGCCTGTTTTCGACGTAGGAAGATGCCCTTGAACCTGGAGATTTGGGACCCATGGGATGGGTACCATGCAGTAATACTTGAAAGGGTCTGCGTTGGCTCACCCAACCTCACCGAACCTCTCAGCCCCAAGAGTGTCCACCCTTATGTCTCAATCAGCTGTGGGTCTAGATACGGTCAATCCAGGTTGCATACAGCCCCTGAACGAATTTTGTAAGAATTTCTCTCTCTTTCACTGTCTTTGTTTCACGGGTTTTGAAAAGTAATTTATTTTTATAATGGGGTTTAGCTGCTTTTCACGGCTGTGTTTATGCCGCTTTACACCCCCTTGACTCACTTACGGAGAGATATCAATACATAGGTTTGAAGATTCTTACTAGTCAGATATATTCTGGTGCGGCGAATAGGGGGTGTTGAGTCCAGTTCACTGAAAAAGGAATAGGTCTTGTCTCTTACATATTGGGTTTATGGAACGGTATCTGAGCTAATTTGAAACCCTTGTTTTATGCATCACCCCACCTCACCTTGCCCGTTCAGCAGCCATAGTGTGTTTTCTAAACGTGTGACTCTGTTCTGTTTTGTAATTCAGTTCAAGTGTAGCGGTTTTTACATTCCCTCTCTAAGTGATATCTTAGGATAAGTGTCTTTTTCTGTGTGACTTATTTCACTTAGAATCGTCGTACCTAAATCCACTCATCGTGCTGCTACTAGCCTTATGACGTTGATTTCATGGCTGAGTGATATTCCATTGTACATGAGGACCCCAACTTCTTTATCCATTTTTCTCTTTCCTAGGATATTTAAGGTGTAATGAAGTGGGGGTTCTTGTCAACAGAGCAGCCCTAAACTTTGGGGTGCCTGTGTCTTGCTGATTTTTAGTTTTCCCAATTTATACGCCCATGAGTGGAAGTGCCCTATGCTCTCCAAGCTGTGTTTTTTAGATGTTTCAGAACACACCGTACACTTCTCCAGAGTGGCTGTTGGCAATTTACATCCCACCCATCAGCGTAGCAAGGCTCCCATTTCTCCATGGCCGGGCCTGCATTTCTGGTTTGGACACTTTTTTCCGCATGGCCCTTTTGCCCGCTGGGAAGCGAGACTTCTTTGGAGCGCTGATTGGCCTTTCCAGGTTGCTTGGTTGGCCAAAAAGGGCGTATGCGTTTTTTCCTGAATATATTCAGGAAAAAACGCATACGCCCTTTTTGGCCAAGGGCATCATTGTCCACGTTTTGCCGCTTTTCAGGTGCTTTCAAGGCGATTCGAATCTACCTCCTGAAAATCTGTTTCCTGCAATTCTGCCTTGCTTTCAAAGCCTCTTCGTTGCCTTCCCTTAATATATTTGTGGACGAGAGGTATCATTTAAAACTCTGCAGGTTTGTGAATTGCAGTGCCCCTGAGCTCCATTTTTCAACTTGCTTTTTTGGGAGCTGGCCGCAAAAGCGCAGGAATGCTTCAGGCCCTCTTCTGGTTCTGGGGGGCAGGCTGAGCTTGTCCTTAATTCTTCTTCCTGATGGGAAAATAGAGTGACCTGTGCCTGTCCCAACACCTAGAGCTAGTCTCTCATTGGTTCCCCCTCTGCCCGTTCATCCTCAGGAAAAATTGCAACCTGTACGGAACAGGAGGTTAAAGGTGCTGATTCTCCAAGGAGGGAGATGGCTAGTAAATCGGCTGGAATGGCGAACCCGAGCAAAGGAGATGAGAAATGAGGTGCGTTTTAGAAACCTTTCCCGATCACACGGTGTACCATCTTCTGGGTTTCTCATGCCTGTTTTCGACGTAGGAAGATGCCCTTGAACCTGGAGATTTGGGACCCATGGGATGGGTACCATGCAGTATTACTTGAAAGGGTCTGCGTTGGCTCACCCAACCTCACCGAACCTCTCAGCCCCAAGAGTGTCCACCCTTATGTCTCAATCAGCTGTGGGTCTAGATATGGTCAATCCAGGTTGCATCACAGCCCCTGAACGAATTTTGTAAGAATTTCTCTTTCTTTCACTGTCTTTGTTTCACGGGTTTTGAAAAGTAATTTATTTTTATAATGGGGTTTAGCTGCTTTTCACGGCTGTGTTTATGCCGCTTTACACCCCCTTGACTCACTTACGGAGAGATATCAATACATAGGTTTGAAGATTCTTACTAGTCAGATATATTCTGGTGCGGCGAATAGGGGGTGTTGAGTCCAGTTCACTGAAAAAGGAATAGGTCTTGTCTCTTACATATTGGGTTTATGGAACGGTATCTGAGCTAATTTGAAACCCTTGTTTTATGCATCACCCCACCTCACCTTGCCCGTTCAGCAGCCATAGTGTGTTTTCTAAACGTGTGACTCTGTTCTGTTTTGTAATTCAGTTCAAGTGTAGCGGTTTTTACATTCCCTCTCTCAGTGATATCTTAGGATAAGTGTCTTTTTCTGTGTGACTTATTTCACTTAGAATCGTCGTACCTAAATCCACTCATCGTGCTGCTACTAGCCTTATGACGTTGATTTCATGGCTGAGTGATATTCCATTGTACATGAGGACCCCAACTTCTTTATCCATTTTTCTCTTTCCTAGGATATTTAAGGTGTAATGAAGTGGGGGTTCTTGTCAACAGAGCAGCCCTAAACTTTGGGGTGCCTGTGTCTTGCTGATTTTTAGTTTTCCCAATTTATACGCCCATGAGTGGAAGTGCCCTATGCTCTCCAAGCTGTGTTTTTTAGATGTTTCAGAACACACCGTACACTTCTCCAGAGTGGCTGTTGGCAATTTACATCCCACCCATCAGCGTAGCAAGGCTCCCATTTCTCCATGGCCGGTCCTGCATTTCTGGTTTGGACACTTTTTTCCGCATGGCCCTTTTGCCCGCTGGGAAGCGAGACTTCTTTGGAGCGCTGATTGGCCTTTCCAGGTTGCTTGGTTGGCCAAAAAGGGCGTATGCGTTTTTTCCTGAATATATTCAGGAAAAAACGCATACGCCCTTTTTGGCCAAGGGCATCATTGTCCACGTTTTGCCGCTTTTCAGGTGCTTTCAAGGCGATTCGAATCTACCTCCTGAAATCTGTTTCCTGCAATTCTGCCTTGCTTTCAAAGCCTCTTCGTTGCCTTCCCTTAATATATTTGTGGACGAGAGGTATCATTTAAAACTCTGCAGGTTTGTGAATTGCAGTGCCCCTGAGCTCCATTTTTCAACTCGCTTTTTTGGGAGCTGGCCGCAAAAGCGCAGGATTGCTTCAGGCCCTCTTCTGGTTCTGGGGGGCAGGCTGAGCTTGTGCTTAATTCTTCTTCCTGATGGGAAAATAGAGTGACCTGTGCCTGTCCCAACACCTAGAGCTAGTCTCTCATTGGTTCCCCCTCTGCCCGTTCATCCTCAGGAAAAATTGCAACCTGTACGGAACAGGAGGTTAAAGGTGCTGATTCTCCAAGGAGGGAGATGGCTAGTAAATCGGCTGGAATGGCGAACCCGAGCAAAGGAGATGAGAAATGAGGTGCGTTTTAGAAACCTTTCCCGATCACACGGTGTACCATCTTCTGGGTTTCTCATGCCTGTTTTCGACGTAGGAAGATGCCCTTGAACCTGGAGATTTGGGACCCATGGGATGGGTACCATGCAGTATTACTTGAAAGGGTCTGCGTTGGCTCACCCAACCTCACCGAACCTCTCAGCCCCAAGAGTGTCCACCCTTATGTCTCAATCAGCTGTGGGTCTAGATACGGTCAATCCAGGTTGCATCACAGCCCCTGAACGAATTTTGTAAGAATTTCTCTCTCTTTCACTGTCTTTGTTTCACGGGTTTTGAAAAGTAATTTATTTTTATAATGGGGTTTAGCTGCTTTTCACGGCTGTGTTTATGCCGCTTTACACCCCCTTGACTCACTTACGGAGAGATATCAATACATAGGTTTGAAGATTCTTACTAGTCAGATATATTCTGGTGCGGCGAATAGGGGGTGTTGAGTCCAGTTCACTGAAAAAGGAATAGGTCTTGTCTCTTACATATTGGGTTTATGGAACGGTATCTGAGCTAATTTGAAACCCTTGTTTTATGCATCACCCCACCTCACCTTGCCCGTTCAGCAGCCATAGTGTGTTTTCTAAACGTGTGACTCTGTTCTGTTTTGTAATTCAGTTCAAGTGTAGCGGTTTTTACATTCCCTCTCTAAGTGATATCTTAGGATAAGTGTCTTTTTCTGTGTGACTTATTTCACTTAGAATCGTCGTACCTAAATCCACTCATCGTGCTGCTACTAGCCTTATGACGTTGATTTCATGGCTGAGTGATATTCCATTGTACATGAGGACCCCAACTTCTTTATCCATTTTTCTCTTTCCTAGGATATTTAAGGTGTAATGAAGTGGGGGTTCTTGTCAACAGAGCAGCCCTAAACTTTGGGGTGCCTGTGTCTTGCTGATTTTTAGTTTTCCCAATTTATACGCCCATGAGTGGAAGTGCCCTATGCTCTCCAAGCTGTTTTTTTTAGATGTTTCAGAACACACCGTACACTTCTCCAGAGTGGCTGTTGGCAATTTACATCCCACCCATCAGCGTAGCAAGGCTCCCATTTCTCCATGGCCGGTCCTGCATTTCTGGTTTGGACACTTTTTTCCGCATGGCCCTTTTGCCCGCTGGGAAGCGAGACTTCTTTGGAGCCCTGATTGGCCTTTCCAGGTTGCTTGGTTGGCCAAAAAGGGCGTATGCGTTTTTTCCTGAATATATTCAGGAAAAAACGCATACGCCCTTTTTGGCCAAGGGCATCATTGTCCACGTTTTGCCGCTTTTCAGGTGCTTTCAAGGCGAATCGAATCTACCTCCTGAAATCTGTTTCCTGCAATTCTGCCTTGCTTTCAAAGCCTCTTCGTTGCCTTCCCTTAATATATTTGTGGACGAGAGGTATCATTTAAAACTCTGCAGGTTTGTGAATTGCAGTGCCCCTGAGCTCCATTTTTCAACTCGCTTTTTTGGGAGCTGGCCGCAAAAGCGCAGGATTGCTTCCGGCTCTCTTCTGGTTCTGGGGGGCAGGCTGAGCTTGTGCTTAATTCTTCTTCCTGATGGGAAAATAGAGTGACCTGTGCCTGTCCCAACACCTAGAGCTAGTCTCTCATTGGTTCCCCCTCTTCCCGTTCATCCTCAGGACAAATTGCAACCTGTACGGAACAGGAGGTTAAAGGTGCTGATTCTCCAAGGAGGGAGATGGCTAGTAAATCGGCTGGAATGGCGAACCCGAGCAAAGGAGATGAGAAATGAGGTGCGTTTTAGAAACCTTTCCCGATCACACGGTGTACCATCTTCTGGGTTTCTCATGCCTGTATTCGACGTAGGAAGATGCCCTTGAACCTGGAGATTTGGGACCCATGGGATGGGTACCATGCAGTATTACTTGAAAGGGTCTGCGTTGGCTCACCCAACCTCACCGAACCTCTCAGCCCCAAGAGTGTCCACCCTTATGTCTCAATCAGCTGTGGGTCTAGATACGGTCAATCCAGGTTGCATCACAGCCCCTGAACGAATTTTGTAAGAATTTCTCTCTCTTTCACTGTCTTTGTTTCACGGGTTTTGAAAAGTAATTTATTTTTATAATGGGGTTTAGCTGCTTTTCACGGCTGTGTTTATGCCGCTTTACACCCCCTTGACTCACTTACGGAGAGATATCAATACATAGGTTTGAAGATTCTTACTAGTCAGATATATTCTTGTGCGGTGAATAGGGGGTGTTGAGTCCAGTTCACTGAAAAAGGAATAGGTCTTGTCTCTTACATATTGGGTTTATGGAACGGTATCTGAGCTAATTTGAAACCCTTGTTTTATGCATCACCCCACCTCACCTTGCCCGTTCAGCAGCCATAGTGTGTTTTCTAAACGTGTGACTCTGTTCTGTTTTGTAATTCAGTTCAAGTGTAGCGGTTTTTACATTCCCTCTCTAAGTGATATCTTAGGATAAGTGTCTTTTTCTGTGTGACTTATTTCACTTAGAATCGTCGTACCTAAATCCACTCATCGTGCTGCTACTAGCCTTATGACGTTGATTTCATGGCTGAGTGATATTCCATTGTACATGAGGACCCCAACTTCTTTATCCATTTTTCTCTTTCCTAGGATATTTAAGGTGTAATGAAGTGGGGGTTCTTGTCAACAGAGCAGCCCTAAACTTTGGGGTGCCTGTGTCTTGCTGATTTTTAGTTTTCCCAATTTATACGCCCATGAGTGGAAGTGCCCTATGCTCTCCAAGCTGTGTTTTTTAGATGTTTCAGGACACACCGTACACTTCTCCAGAGTGGCTGTTGGCAATTTACATCCCACCCATCAGCGTAGCAAGGCTCCCATTTCTCCATGGCCGGTCCTGCATTTCTGGTTTGGACACTTTTTTCCGCATGGCCCTTTTGCCCGCTGGGAAGCGAGACTTCTTTGGAGCGCTGATTGGCCTTTCCAGGTTGCTTGGTTGGCCAAAAAGGGCGTATGCGTTTTTTCCTGAATATATTCAGGAAAAAACGCATACGCCCTTTTTGGCCAAGGGCATCATTGTCCACGTTTTGCCGCTTTTCAGGTGCTTTCAAGGCGATTCGAATCTACCTCCTGAAATCTGTTTCCTGCAATTCTGCCTTGCTTTCAAAGCCTCTTCGTTGCCTTCCCTTAATATATTTGTGGACGAGAGGTATCATTTAAAACTCTGCAGGTTTGTGAATTGCAGTGCCCCTGAGCTCCATTTTTCAACTCGCTTTTTTGGGAGCTGGCCGCAAAAGCGCAGGATTGCTTCAGGCCCTCTTCTGGTTCTGGGGGGCAGGCTGAGCTTGTGCTTAATTCTTCTTCCTGATGGGAAAATAGAGTGACCTGTGCCTGTCCCAACACCTAGAGCTAGTCTCTCATTGGTTCCCCCTCTTCCCGTTCATCCTCAGGACAAATTGCAACCTGTACGGAACAGGAGGTTAAAGGTGCTGATTCTCCAAGGAGGGAGATGGCTAGTAAATCGGCTGGAATGGCGAACCCGAGCAAAGGAGATGAGAAATGAGGTGCGTTTTAGAAACCTTTCCCGATCACACGGTGTACCATCTTCTGGGTTTCTCATGCCTGTTTTCGACGTAGGAAGATGCCCTTGAACCTGGAGATTTGGGACCCATGGGATGGGTACCATGCAGTATTACTTGAAAGGGTCTGCGTTGGCTCACCCAACCTCACCGAACCTCTCAGCCCCAAGAGTGTCCACCCTTATGTCTCAATCAGCTGTGGGTCTAGATACGGTCAATCCAGGTTGCATCACAGCCCCTGAACGAATTTTGTAAGAATTTCTCTCTCTTTCACTGTCTTTGTTTCACGGGTTTTGAAAAGTAATTTATTTTTATAATGGGGTTTAGCTACTTTTCACGGCTGTGTTTATGCCGCTTTACACCCCCTTGACTCACTTACGGAGAGATATCAATACATAGGTTTGAAGATTCTTACTAGTCAGATATATTCTTGTGCGGTGAATAGGGGGTGTTGAGTCCAGTTCACTGAAAAAGGAATAGGTCTTGTCTCTTACATATTGGGTTTATGGAACGGTATCTGAGCTAATTTGAAACCCTTGTTTTATGCATCACCCCACCTCACCTTGCCCGTTCAGCAGCCATAGTGTGTTTTGTAAACGTGTGACTCTGTTCTGTTTTGTAATTCAGTTCAAGTGTAGCGGTTTTTACATTCCCTCTCTAAGTGATATCTTAGGATAAGTGTCTTTTTCTGTGTGACTTATTTCACTTAGAATCGTCGTACCTAAATCCACTCATCGTGCTGCTACTAGCCTTATGACGTTGATTTCATGGCTGAGTGATATTCCATTGTACATGAGGACCCCAACTTCTTTATCCATTTTTCTCTTTCCTAGGATATTTAAGGTGTAATGAAGTGGGGGTTCTTGTCAACAGAGCAGCCCTAAACTTTGGGGTGCCTGTGTCTTGCTGATTTTTAGTTTTCCCAATTTATACGCCCATGAGTGGAAGTGCCCTATGCTCTCCAAGCTGTGTTTTTTAGATGTTTCAGAACACACCGTACACTTCTCCAGAGTGGCTGTTGGCAATTTACATCCCACCCATCAGCGTAGCAAGGCTCCCATTTCTCCATGGCCGGTCCTGCATTTCTGGTTTGGACACTTTTTTCCGCATGGCCCTTTTGCCCGCTGGGAAGCCAGACTTCTTTGGAGCGCTGATTGGCCTTTCCAGGTTGCTTGGTTGGCCAAAAAGGGCGTATGCGTTTTTTCCTGAATATATTCAGGAAAAAACGCATACGCCCTTTTTGGCCAAGGGCATCATTGTCCACGTTTTGCCGCTTTTCAGGTGCTTTCAAGGCGATTCGAATCTACCTCCTGAAATCTGTTTCCTGCAATTCTGCCTTGCTTTCAAAGCCTCTTCGTTGCCTTCCCTTAATATATTTGGGGACGAGAGGTATCATTTAAAACTCTGCAGGTTTGTGAATTGCAGTGCCCCTGAGCTCCATTTTTCAACTCGCTTTTTTGGGAGCTGGCCGCAAAAGCGCAGGATTGCTTCAGGCCCTCTTCTGGTTCTGGGGGGCAGGCTGAGCTTGTGCTTAATTCTTCTTCCTGATGGGAAAATAGAGTGACCTGTGCCTGTCCCAACACCTAGAGCTAGTCTCTCATTGGTTCCCCCTCTTCCCGTTCATCCTCAGGACAAATTGCAACCTGTACGGAACAGGAGGTTAAAGGTGCTGATTCTCCAAGGAGGGAGATGGCTAGTAAATCGGCTGGAATGGCGAACCCGAGCAAAGGAGATGAGAAATGAGGTGCGTTTTAGAAACCTTTCCCGATCACACGGTGTACCATCTTCTGGGTTTCTCATGCCTGTTTTCGACGTAGGAAGATGCCCTTGAACCTGGAGATTTGGGACCCATGGGATGGGTACCATGCAGTATTACTTGAAAGGGTCTGCGTTGGCTCACCCAACCTCACCGAACCTCTCAGCCCCAAGAGTGTCCACCCTTATGTCTCAATCAGCTGTGGGTTTAGATATGGTCAATCCAGGTTGCATCACAGCCCCTGAACGAATTTTGTAAGAATTTCTCTCTCTTTCACTGTCTTTGTTTCACGGGTTTTGAAAAGTAATTTATTTTTATAATGGGGTTTAGCTGCTTTTCACGGCTGTGTTTATGCCGCTTTACACCCCCTTGACTCACTTACGGAGAGATATCAATACATAGGTTTGAAGATTCTTACTAGTCAGATATATTCTTGTGCGGTGAATAGGGGGTGTTGAGTCCAGTTCACTGAAAAAGGAATAGGTCTTGTCTCTTACATATTGGGTTTATGGAACGGTATCTGAGCTAATTTGAAACCCTTGTTTTATGCATCACCCCACCTCACCTTGCCCGTTCAGCAGCCATAGTGTGTTTTCTAAACGTGTGACTCTGTTCTGTTTTGTAATTCAGTTCAAGTGTAGCGGTTTTTACATTCCCTCTCTAAGTGATATCTTAGGATAAGTGTCTTTTTCTGTGTGACTTATTTCACTTAGAATCGTCGTACCTAAATCCACTCATCGTGCTGCTACTAGCCTTATGACGTTGATTTCATGGCTGAGTGATATTCCATTGTACATGAGGACCCCAACTTCTTTATCCATTTTTCTCTTTCCTAGGATATTTAAGGTGTAATGAAGTGGGGGTTCTTGTCAACAGAGCAGCCCTAAACTTTGGGGTGCCTGTGTCTTGCTGATTTTTAGTTTTCCCAATTTATACGCCCATGAGTGGAAGTGCCCTATGCTCTCCAAGCTGTGTTTTTTAGATGTTTCAGAACACACCGTACACTTCTCCAGAGTGGCTGTTGGCAATTTACATCCCACCCATCAGCGTAGCAAGGCTCCCATTTCTCCATGGCCGGGCCTGCATTTCTGATTTGGACACTTTGTTCCGCATGGCCCTTTTGCCCGCTGGGAAGCGAGACTTCTTTGGAGCGCTGATTGGCCTTTCCAGGTTGCTTGGTTGGCCAAAAAGGGCGTATGCGTTTTTTCCTGAATATATTCAGGAAAAAACGCATACGCCCTTTTTGGCCAAGGGCATCATTGTCCACGTTTTGCCGCTTTTCAGGTGCTTTCAAGGCGATTCGAATCTACCTCCTGAAATCTGTTTCCTGCAATTCTGCCTTGCTTTCAAAGCCTCTTCGTTGCCTTCCCTTAATATATTTGTGGACGAGAGGTATCATTTAAAACTCTGCAGGTTTGTGAATTGCAGTGCCCCTGAGCTCCATTTTTCAACTCGCTTTTTTGGGAGCTGGCCGCAAAAGCGCAGGATTGCTTCAGGCCCTCTTCTGGTTCTGGGGGGCAGGCTGAGCTTGTGCTTAATTCTTCTTCCTGATGGGAAAATAGAGTGACCTGTGCCTGTCCCAACACCTAGAGCTAGTCTCTCATTGGTTCCCCCTCTTCCCGTTCATCCTCAGGACAAATTGCAACCTGTACGGAACAGGAGGTTAAAGGTGCTGATTCTCCAAGGAGGGAGATGGCTAGTAAATCGGCTGGAATGGCGAACCCGAGCAAAGGAGATGAGAAATGAGGTGCGTTTTAGAAACCTTTCCCGATCACACGGTGTACCATCTTCTGGGTTTCTCATGCCTGTTTTCGACGTAGGAAGATGCCCTTGAACCTGGAGATTTGGGACCCATGGGATGGGTACCATGCAGTATTACTTGAAAGGGTCTGCGTTGGCTCCCCCAACCTCACCGAACCTCTCAGCCCCAAGAGTGTCCACCCTTATGTCTCAATCAGCTGTGGGTCTAGATATGGTCAATCCAGGTTGCATCACAGCCCCTGAACGAATTTTGTAAGAATTTCTCTCTCTTTCACTGTCTTTGTTTCACGGGTTTTGAAAAGTAATTTATTTTTATAATGGGGTTTAGCTGCTTTTCACGGCTGTGTTTATGCCGCTTTACACCCCCTTGACTCACTTACGGAGAGATATCAATACATAGGTTTGAAGATTCTTACTAGTCAGATATATTCTTGTGCGGTGAATAGGGGGTGTTGAGTCCAGTTCACTGAAAAAGGAATAGGTCTTGTCTCTTACATATTGGGTTTATGGAACGGTATCTGAGCTAATTTGAAACCCTTGTTTTATGCATCACCCCACCTCACCTTGCCCGATCAGCAGCCATAGTGTGTTTTCTAAACGTGTGACTCTGTTCTGTTTTGTAATTCAGTTCAAGTGTAGCGGTTTTTACATTCCCTCTCTAAGTGATATCTTAGGATAAGTGTCTTTTTCTGTGTGACTTATTTCACTTAGAATCGTCGTACCTAAATCCACTCATCGTGCTGCTACTAGCCTTATGACGTTGATTTCATGGCTGAGTGATATTCCATTGTACATGAGGACCCCAACTTCTTTATCCATTTTTCTCTTTCCTAGGATATTTAAGGTGTAATGAAGTGGGGGTTCTTGTCAACAGAGCAGCCCTAAACTTTGGGGTGCCTGTGTCTTGCTGATTTTTAGTTTTCCCAATTTATACGCCCATGAGTGGAAGTGCCCTATGCTCTCCAAGCTGTGTTTTTTAGATGTTTCAGAACACACCGTACACTTCTCCAGAGTGGCTGTTGGCAATTTACATCCCACCCATCAGCGTAGCAAGGCTCCCATTTCTCCATGGCCGGTCCTGCATTTCTGGTTTGGACACTTTGTTCCGCATGGCCCTTTTGCCCGCTGGGAAGCGAGACTTCTTTGGAGCGCTGATTGGCCTTTCCAGGTTGCTTGGTTGGCCAAAAAGGGCGTATGCGTTTGTTCCTGAATATATTCAGGAAAAAACGCATACGCCCTTTTTGGTCAAGGGCATCATTGTCCACGTTTTGCCGCTTTTCATGTGCTTTCAAGGCGATTCGAATCTACCTCCTGAAATCTGTTTCCTGCAATTCTGCCTTGCTTTCAAAGCCTCTTCGTTGCCTTCCCTTAATATATTTGTGGACGCGAGGTATCATTTAAAACTCTGCAGGTTTGTGAATTGCAGTGCCCCTGAGCTCCATTTTTCAACTCGCTTTTTTGGGAGCTGGCCGCAAAAGCGCAGGATTGCTTCAGGCCCTCTTCTGGTTCTGGGGGGCAGGCTGAGCTTGTGCTTAATTCTTCTTCCTGATGGGAAAATAGAGTGACCTGTGCCTGTCCCAACACCTAGAGCTAGTCTCTCATTGGTTCCCCCTCTTCCCGTTCATCCTCAGGACAAATTGCAACCTGTACGGAACAGGAGGTTAAAGGTGCTGATTCTCCAAGGAGGGAGATGGCTAGTAAATCGGCTGGAATGGCGAACCCGAGCAAAGGAGATGAGAAATGAGGTGCGTTTTAGAAACCTTTCCCGATCACACGGTGTACCATCTTCTGGGTTTCTCATGCCTGTTTTCGACGTAGGAAGATGTCCTTGAACCTGGAGATTTGGGACCCATGGGATGGGTACCATGCAGTATTACTTGAAAGGGTCTGCGTTGGCTCACCCAACCTCACCGAACCTCTCAGCCCCAAGAGTGTCCACCCTTATGTCTCAATCAGCTGTGGGTCTAGATATGGTCAATCCAGGTTGCATCACAGCCCCTGAACGAATTTTGTAAGAATTTCTCTCTCTTTCACTGTCTTTGTTTCACGGGTTTTGAAAAGTAATTTATTTTTATAATGGGGTTTAGCTGCTTTTCACGGCTGTGTTTATGCTGCTTTACACCCCCTTGACTCACTTACGGAGAGATATCAATACATAGGTTTGAAGATTCTTACTAGTCAGATATATTCTTGTGCGGTGAATAGGGGGTGTTGAGTCCAGTTCACTGAAAAAGGAATAGGTCTTGTCTCTTACATATTGGGTTTATGGAACGGTATCTGAGCTAATTTGAAACCCTTGTTTTATGCATCACCCCACCTCACCTTGCCCGTTCAGCAGCCATAGTGTGTTTTCTAAACGTGTGACTCTGTTCTGTTTTGTAATTCAGTTCAAGTGTAGCGGTTTTTACATTCCCTCTCTAAGTGATATCTTAGGATAAGTGTCTTTTTCTGTGTGACTTATTTCACTTAGAATCGTCGTACCTAAATCCACTCATCGTGCTGCTACTAGCCTTATGACGTTGATTTCATGGCTGAGTGATATTCCATTGTACATGAGGACCCCAACTTCTTTATCCATTTTTCTCTTTCCTAGGATATTTAAGGTGTAATGAAGTGGGGGTTCTTGTCAACAGAGCAGCCCTAAACTTTGGGGTGCCTGTGTCTTGCTGATTTTTAGTTTTCCCAATTTATACGCCCATGAGTGGAAGTGCCCTATGCTCTCCAAGCTGTGTTTTTTAGATGTTTCAGAACACACCGTACACTTCTCCAGAGTGGCTGTTGGCAATTTACATCGCACCCATCAGCATAGCAAGGCTCCCATTTCTCCATGGCCGGTCCTGCATTTCTGGTTTGGACACTTTGTTCCGCATGGCCCTTTTGCCCGCTGGGAAGCGAGACTTCTTTGGAGCGCTGATTGGCCTTTCCAGGTTGCTTGGTTGGCCAAAAAGGGCGTATGCGTTTGTTCCTGAATATATTCAGGAAAAAACGCATACGCCCTTTTTGGCCAAGGGCATCATTGTCCACGTTTTGCCGCTTTTCATGTGCTTTCAAGGCGATTCGAATCTACCTCCTGAAATCTGTTTCCTGCAATTCTGCCTTGCTTTCAAAGCCTCTTCGTTGCCTTCCCTTAATATATTTGTGGACGAGAGGTATCATTTAAAACTCTGCAGGTTTGTGAATTGCAGTGCCCCTGAGCTCCATTTTTCAACTCGCTTTTTTGGGAGCTGGCCGCAAAAGCGCAGGATTGCTTCAGGCCCTCTTCTGGTTCTGGGGGGCAGGCTGAGCTTGTGCTTAATTCTTCTTCCTGATGGGAAAATAGAGTGACCTGTGCCTGTCCCAACACCTAGAGCTAGTCTCTCATTGGTTCCCCCTCTTCCCGTTCATCCTCAGGACAAATTGCAACCTGTACGGAACAGGAGGTTAAAGGTGCTGATTCTCCAAGGAGGGAGATGGCTAGTAAATCGGCTGGAATGGCGAACCCGAGCAAAGGAGATGAGAAATGAGGTGCGTTTTAGAAACCTTTCCCGATCACACGGTGTACCATCTTCTGGGTTTCTCATGCCTGTTTTCGACGTAGGAAGATGCCCTTGAACCTGGAGATTTGGGACCCATGGGATGGGTACCATGCAGTATTACTTGAAAGGGTCTGCGTTGGCTCACCCAACCTCACCGAACCTCTCAGCCCCAAGAGTGTCCACCCTTATGTCTCAATCAGCTGTGGGTCTAGATATGGTCAATCCAGGTTGCATCACAGCCCCTGAACGAATTTTGTAAGAATTTCTCTCTCTTTCACTGTCTTTGTTTCACGGGTTTTGAAAAGTAATTTATTTTTATAATGGGGTTTAGCTGCTTTTCACGGCTGTGTTTATGCCGCTTTACACCCCCTTGACTCACTTACGGAGAGATATCAATACATAGGTTTGAAGATTCTTACTAGTCAGATATATTCTTGTGCGGTGAATAGGGGGTGTTGAGTCCAGTTCACTGAAAAAGGAATAGGTCTTGTCTCTTACATATTGGGTTTATGGAACGGTATCTGAGCTAATTTGAAACCCTTGTTTTATGCATCACCCCACCTCACCTTGCCCGTTCAGCAGCCATAGTGTGTTTTCTAAACGTGTGACTCTGTTCTGTTTTGTAATTCAGTTCAAGTGTAGCGGTTTTTACATTCCCTCTCTAAGTGATATCTTAGGATAAGTGTCTTTTTCTGTGTGACTTATTTCACTTAGAATCGTCGTACCTAAATCCACTCATCGTGCTGCTACTAGCCTTATGACGTTGATTTCATGGCTGAGTGATATTCCATTGTACATGAGGACCCCAACTTCTTTATCCATTTTTCTCTTTCCTAGGATATTTAAGGTGTAATGAAGTGGGGGTTCTTGTCAACAGAGCAGCCCTAAACTTTGGGGTGCCTGTGTCTTGCTGATTTTTAGTTTTCCCAATTTATACGCCCATGAGTGGAAGTGCCCTATGCTCTCCAAGCTGTGTTTTTTAGATGTTTCAGAACACACCGTACACTTCTCCAGAGTGGCTGTTGGCAATTTACATCCCACCCATCAGCGTAGCAAGGCTCCCATTTCTCCATGGCCGGTCCTGCATTTCTGGTTTGGACACTTTGTTCCGCATGGCCCTTTTGCCCGCTGGGAAGCGAGACTTCTTTGGAGCCCTGATTGGCCTTTCCAGGTTGCTTGGTTGGCCAAAAAGGGCGTATGCGTTTTTTCCTGAATATATTCAGGAAAAAACGCATACGCCCTTTTTGGCCAAGGGCATCATTGTCCACGTTTTGCCGCTTTTCAGGTGCTTTCAAGGCGATTCGAATCTACCTCCTGAAATCTGTTTCCTGCAATTCTGCCTTGCTTTCAAAGCCTCTTCGTTGCCTTCCCTTAATATATTTGTGGACGAGAGGTATCATTTAAAACTCTGCAGGTTTGTGAATTGCAGTGCCCCTGAGCTCCATTTTTCAACTCGCTTTTTTGGGAGCTGGCCGCAAAAGCGCAGGATTGCTTCAGGCCCTCTTCTGGTTCTGGGGGGCAGGCTGAGCTTGTGCTTAATTCTTCTTCCTGATGGGAAAATAGAGTGACCTGTGCCTGTCCCAACACCTAGAGCTAGTCTCTCATTGGTTCCCCCTCTTCCCGTTCATCCTCAGGACAAATTGCAACCTGTACGGAACAGGAGGTTAAAGGTGCTGATTCTCCAAGGAGGGAGATGGCTAGTAAATCGGCTGGAATGGCGAACCCGAGCAAAGGAGATGAGAAATGAGGTGCGTTTTAGAAACCTTTCCCGATCACACGGTGTACCATCTTCTGGGTTTCTCATGCCTGTTTTCGACGTAGGAAGATGCCCTTGAACCTGGAGATTTGGGACCCATGGGATGGGTACCATGCAGTATTACTTGAAAGGGTCTGCGTTGGCTCACCCAACCTCACCGAACCTCTCAGCCCCAAGAGTGTCCACCCTTATGTCTCAATCAGCTGTGGGTCTAGATATGGTCAATCCAGGTTGCATCACAGCCCCTGAACGAATTTTGTAA